>NW_020173397.1:2230870-2245230 GCF_003031525.2 Neophocaena asiaeorientalis asiaeorientalis | reverse complement strand
CCCCCCCCCGCCCATTTTATAAAATAAACAAGGGCAAAACGGCATCAACTAGCCATGTAATTATTCCCACACAGCAGGGTAGGCACATGTGACTGTTGGCGTGGCTTGAACTGTTACTTTTCCCGCTTGGTACAGAAGCCAGAGTTTGCATACACAAGCAAGTGAAGAGTGTTGATGTGTAAGTTCCCGTGGCCACCTGTCACTCCTATGAGAGTTGGGGCCCCCCGCGACTCTTCTGCTGTGTGTTTCCATGAGAGTGAGCCCTGTGTAACTTTCCTTTTCTCCAGGTACCAGCTGAACCTCTTTGCGAGGATGTGCCTGGACCGCCAGTACCTCGCCATCAACGAAATCTCAGGCCAGCTGGACGTGGATCTCATTCTCCGCTGCATGTCTGATGAGAACCTGCCCTATGACCTGCGGGCGTCCTTCTGCCGTCTCATGCTCCACATGCATGTGGACCGAGACCCACAGGAGCAAGTCACTCCCGTGAAATACGCCCGCCTCTGGTCCGAGATTCCCTCCGAGATCGCCATTGATGAGTGAGCCTGGCTCCTTCGCCCTGTTAAGACCTCATTCACGTTGCTTTAAAACTTCTTAGTTACAGTGTTCTATGTAGCGGAAGACAAAACACTTATGGTCAGGTTAATAAGTCTGGTTAAATCAGAGGGAAAGATAAGTCATTTTTTCTTTAAGCTTAAGATATAATTAAGGGTGGCAAATGTTGTTTCCTCAAGAATGTAAAAGATGGCGTGATTGTCCTTTTATATCTCTTTTATTCAACAAATGTTTAAGTGTCTCCCGCATGCCAGGCTCAAGGAATCTATCTGGGACCAAACAAGAAAACTGTGTGTACAGTAGTGGGGAAAGACAGACAGTAACCAAGATAAAGGACTGAAATGTATTCCTTGGTGTGGTGGGTGCTGAGGAGGGAAAAGTAAAGTAGGGACAGGAGGATGGGAAGTGTTGGGGTGGATGGTGTTAGCTCTGGGGGCTGAGCAAACAGGGAAGGCCTCACTGGTCAGAACTTGAAATCTGATTTCTTTCTCCTTTGCTTTTAGCTATGATAGTAGTGGCACTTCGAAAGATGAAATTAAGGAGAGGTTTGCTCAGACCATGGAATTTGTGGAGGAGTATTTAAGAGATGTGGTGTGTCAGAGGTTCCCTTTCTCTGATAAGGAGAAAAATAAACTTACATTTGAGGTAACTCATGGTGAAGTGATCGTGTTGTTTTGTCTGCTTTGTGTTGATCATTTTTCTATGGGGTAAATAGAAAATAGGTGGTGATTTTTTTTTTATCATGATACTCTGGTTTTGTAATAAAAAGGAATTCAGCTCAGTTTTGTTGCAGAGTAAAATAGAACTAATACCAGTCACTTGGCTTAAGGCAGTTATGCTCCTGGAAGAAATACATCTGGGGAGCTGAATCATGTAAAAAGGATAGAACATTATGTATAATCTGTACATTATATTAAAAGTGACAGGAAAGAAACAGTCTGTGCTTGGGATCTGTCATAGATTAATCATTTGAGGGACATAAATCCTTATCACCCTTGAGTTGAGCATTTCTCTTTGAGATCACTTTGCCTTTTGAGGAATTAGATTTCCAAGGACTGCTATGTTATCTGTGTCCTTGATTTGTATACCTTGGCTTGCCCTGTATTATCTCTGGGAAGCTGCCCAGAGCCAATGATGAGGTCAGTTTTTCATTAACCAGTCATCAGAGCAGATCAGTAGCTTTGCAGGGTTTTGTTTCTTATTTTTTCTCCTTATGAAACAAAATGAAATTTGGTCAGAAACTGCAAGTAAAATAAATGCCTTCTCTCTTACTGTAAAGAAGGTCAGAGTCAGTCATTTATAAAATAGTCAACCTAAAATGCAAGTGAAGGATACTGTTTATTTAATTCCTCCTCTCTCTCTTTTTTAAATACAATAGGTTGTAAACTTAGCTAGGAATCTCATATACTTTGGTTTCTACAACTTCTCCGACCTCCTGCGATTAACCAAAATCCTCCTGGCCATATTGGACTGTGTGCACGTGACCACAATCTTCCCCATCAGCAAGATGGCGAAGGGAGAGGAGAATAAAGGTGAGAATAACATGGAGAAGCTGAGGAGGGAGGTCTCATGGCTCCCATAGGTCGGGACACGCTTGCCCGGCCTCTCCTTCTGCTCTTCTCATACCTACTGTGTGCTGACGCGTCCTTTCTTTGTCCTTTTCTTCTCAACTTTTCATTATGAACATTTTCAGGTATAAATAAAGGCGGCAAGAATAGTACAGTGGACACCTGTAGACCCACGACTTAAGAGTCAGTGATTATTAACACTTTATTGTATTTTTATAGTTATATATATGAGTCTGTACGTTTCACTGCAACATTTGAAAGTTGCCCAACACTTGCCTAACGCTTATGTCTTAAAAATACATGTCATTGTTCTTGATGTGTCATGAGGTCCTCAGATGTTTATATTAGTATATGAGTAAGTGAAATCCAGACTGTGTCTGGGTATCCTATTTCCAATTTGTAAATAGGAAAATCTGCCTTTATATGTTTTTTTTCCCCCTCTATTTTAGGGTCGTAGTAGACACACACTAGGTACTCATGTGTGGATTATTGTTTAACTGGTCTCTACAGCTAGAATAGAAAAAGTACGTTTACTTACGTCCTACTATCTGTTAGGGGCTGTGCTTGCTCAGTCATTTGCATACATTTTGCCACTTAATCTCTGTCAGTTGGGCTCCATTATTCTCATTTTATAGTGTAAGAAACTGACCGTCAGAGGTAGCATAATGTATTCAAGATCAAGTGGCTTTTGGTAGCGGCACCAGATGTGTGTCTTGTTAGCTCCTGCATCCCTAGTTCTGTGCGCAGCAACAAGCATGTAGTAGGTGACCAATAAAATTTGGCAGGTGAATTAACATACATAAATGCTCCATACTCTTTCCCCTGCTCCTTGAAGCCCTGCATTTCTGATGGTTGTTAACCGTTTCAGGTTCCCAGGCTCTTAGAATATATTGGAATAGAGACATGTTAAGTGATTTGTCCCGAAGAGCCTCTGCCCCTGGCCAGGTGCCCAGAGCGCACACCAGGGATGTCATGACCAAGGTTTGTCCTGGCCCTTCTTAGGTAGTAACGTGATGCGGTCCATCCATGGGGTTGGAGAGCTGATGACCCAGGTGGTGCTCCGGGGAGGAGGCTTCCTGCCCATGACTCCCACGGCCACCGCCCCCGAGGGCAACGTGAAGCAAGCAGAGCCGGAGAAGGAGGACATCATGGTGATGGACACCAAGTTGAAGATCATTGAAATACTCCAGGTAACCGTGGGCCGGGGCGGTTGCAGGGTGGGCGGGAGTGTGCTTCCCGGGGGACCATCTGCATCCAGTCTCCCTGCTTTTACGGAGCCCTAGGCTTTCTGGGAAGAGAGTGGAGGTAGAGTCTTAGCTCAGCCTCAAGTGCTGTTTCTGAATTGGCCCTCTGCTCCCTGTGCTGTCATCTCCTGTCCCTCCCCAGCATGCCCTGTTCCTCCAACCATGCCAAACTTTCTGCAGTTACCTTACGTTTCCCTATTCATTGGTCTCTGTCTTCACCCACTTAGAATTAACTCACTTACGCTTCTATACATAGCTGAATTCCCTGTTTTTTGGTCATAACTCATTCAAGGTTCCATTAAGTTTGTAACTCCTCCCATAATCCTTCCCTTCCTCCCTCCCTTATTCATTCATTCATTCATTCAACAGACATTTATAGAGACTGATTCCATGCCGAGTACTTTTTTTTGCTTTTCCCTCTAACAGTATTACTGTGAGAGGGTTATATTTGTTTAAATTTTGAGTACCACATTACAAATTAATTATAATTACACAATTTAAACATCATCTACCATTTCAGTTAACAATGAGAATAAAGCATATGTTTCTAATGCTTTTTTTTATATGCATTATCTCATTTAATCTTTTTTTCACACACACACACTGTATTTTATTTTTACAAGAGATAAATAAACTGACACCAAGTATTGTAAGTGGATGATCACAACAAAAGCAACAATGATTGCAGTTATCAAACATGAAACACACTCGTACTATGTCATAATATTGACATTCAGTCCAGTAATCCTCCACTGTAACAGCTACTTTGCAGTGAAAATTGATTTGTATATTTTTTGCCTCTGAGTCCTTGTGGGATTTTTTTTTTTATTCAAACAGAAAGTCACAAAAATTACAATCATCCTCATCAGTTCACTCAGTCCCATGTAATTACTTTTTTTTCATCTTGATCTTTTGTTAGCACTTTTATGAATTCATCAGTTTTCCATTAGAGCTCTGAAAATGCTTATTCATTCAGTTCAGCAGTATGGTCAGTTACCAGAAACCTGTACTTGTCAGAGCACGCCGAGTACTTTTAAGCACTGAAGATCCAGCAATGAACAGAATCATTCCTGCTTACCTTTTGATAGGAGGCATAGACATATAAAAATGTATATACTAAGGATGTTAAAATATAAAAGAGAGTCAAGATGGTTTATAGGCCATTGGGGGTAAAGGCCACGGGTACTGTTTTTGATGGAGTTGTCAGAGAAGGTCTCCCCATTAAGGTTACGTGATCAGAGACCTGAATGCAGTGAGGGAGCTAGTATGTGGGTATCTAGGAAAACAGTCTCCAGGACTCCAAGAGGGAACAATAAAGGCAAAGACCTGAGGTGGTAGCACACTTGACAAGTCTGGGAACAGGTCAGGTTCAAGAGAGGATGGGAGAAGATGAAGTGGGGAGTCAATACGTACAACCTCTTGGGTGGATTTGCTGTAAAGATGAACAGAGAAAAGTGGGAAGGTGGCTGCAGGGTGATTATTGGTAATATTTAAGTTGGGAGACGTCAGCAAGATTGTATGCTGAATGGGAGTGATCATGTAGAGAGGGAAGACTTACTGATGAAGGGGAGAGAGGATAATTGTAGGAGCAAGGTCCTGGCATAGGCAAGAGGGGGTGGGAGCCAGTTTACTGGAGAGGCCGTGCGTGATCTTCCATGTGAGAACCTCCCAGCCTGCCAACAGTGTGTGTTTCCTCTTTCTGCTCCTTGGTAATTTTTTATTCATTAACGAAACCAGCTGTTCCTTCATGAAAAGAATACTGTTATCACCTTTCTCTTTCATCCCGCACTGTCTAATCTCAACCCCGGAACACGGAGTAGAGAACTATAAATGTTTACAGATTGGAGGATTTTTTTTCGATTCTGAAATCACAGTTAACTAATGGTTTGAAAACATCCCTGGGACTCCTCAGAATAATTACTGAAGGCAATAAAGAGTGATTTAAATAAAGAAGAAGACTCCTTAAATTTATGTCTGACCAAAGGTAGAGAGGGATTTCAAGGATTTCTTAGGCCGTGGCTCACGGGTCCCAAGTATGTGAATATCGTACACGTTTATTGGAATGGATGCGGTGTGAAGCTTGGTTACATCTTGAGGCCTCTTCACTGTAGTAATCTGAGAACATTTGGTTGATGGATTCATTCTTTCAGCAAATACTTACTGATCCGTTACCATATGCAAGGCACTTGGCTGGGCTCTGTGAGGAATGCACAGATGATTTGGACACAGGCTATGTCTACAGGGGGTTTACAGTCTAACAGGAAGATAAGGTGTGATGAAGCTGTGTGTACGTGGAAATAAAACCATGAGAAAAGTGTTCTCCCGAGATATGGGTAGGTCATGTGATCCCAATTAGTAAGGACCAGAGGAGGTAAGATTTTCTTGGAGCCTTTAGGCCTGGACGGGATATGTATAGAAACAAGGGGACGTTCTTGGGTGGATGGAGCAGGTCGAACCAGGGCATCACGACGCATGGGTCCGTAAGCTGTTCTCCTTGGGCAGGGACGTGGAGTGTGCTGAAGGGAAGTTATCAGAAATGAGGTTGGAAAGGCGGACTGCGCTATGCTCTAGGGAGCTCTGGGTGCCTGAAGTATTAGGACTTTACTCTGTGGGGAGCCTTTGAACTTTTTCAAGCAGGGAGCTAACCTAAGAATAAGCACCTTTGAGATGTGGATCTGGTAAACTTGTTTCTGTTTCTGTAATGGCCGAGGAGGGAGATAGAGGCTGTGAGCGGGGGGTAAACGACGGCGGGAGAGAGATCCGTGGAGAGTGGCAGAGGTAGAACCAGCAGGGCTTAGTCACTGATGAGATGTGTGTATCAAGGAGGGAAGAATTGATGGTCCTGAGGTTGACTGAGCGTGGGAGAACCCAGGCAGAATGGACACTGTTAGTTCCGTACAATACTGAGTTTGAGACTCTGGGAAAACACCAAAGGGGATGTCCAGCAGTCAGTAGGAAATGTGGACCAAGAGCTTGGAAGATAAGCCAAGGATCTGTTTCAATCCAGGAGAGGTGACAGCCCTGGCATTGGGTAAGGTCGCCAGGAGGGCCAGGCAGAGATAAGGAGAGCACGGAAGGGAGAATGTCGGTAAGGCCCTTAAACAATGCCAGGTGCTTGATCTTTCATTTTGGCTCCAGCCACAAAGATGGAAAAAGTGACTTTCTGTTGGAGTGAACTGGGAGGGAATACAGGGAGTGAAAGAAGAGGGAGCCCAAGGGATTGTATCTACATCAAAGAAAACAATCAGTAATAGAAAATAAGAACCAAACTAATTTTCAGTACTGAAAACACATTTTTCTCTGTCAGTTCTTTTAAAAGCAGCCAACTTCACCCTTCTTAAGGCCCAGAGTTGGCATTCAGTACTTGCTGAACTAAAGCAATGTTTTATAGAGGATGGAGTGGAGAGTGAGTGATTCATTGTCCTGAGCATTAAATTAATTGCTGGGACGCTGGAGTTTACACTAGAAGCTAAGGTGCTGTGGGCAAACTTGATATACTCCTAGAAGTCTTTTGTTAAAGTGACAGTTTGAAATCTAAGCCAAATATCTGGCTCACGTAGTGTTTAAGGTAATTGATGCAGCAGACGCCAGGCCCAGCCAGAGTGCGGTGGCTTGGCAGAATGTTCCAGGTGGTCTGCTAATGTAACCAATCTCTTTCCATTTCCACTTGAATCTTTAGTTTATTTTGAATGTGAGGTTGGATTATAGGATCTCCTGCCTCCTGTGTATATTTAAGCGGGAGTTTGATGAAAGCAATTCCCAGACTTCGGAAACATCCTCTGGAAACAGCAGCCAAGAGGGACCAAGTAATGTACCAGGTTAGTGATGCCAGAATGGGGTTTCAGCCATAAAATGGGACCTGGGTCTAATGAAAACTGGAAGTCCAAAGAGTATGTTCTAGAACAAGGGTAATATGTGAACGTTTTTGAAGATGACTGCATTTTAGAATGAGACCCTGGGAGTTACCCTTTTGGGGCAGGGGAATAATTGAAAGGGCCCAGATCGCTTCTGGGATAGATCTTACTTCCTTCCATCTTGGAGTGTCTTAGTCATAAGACAGCTGAGGGTTCTAGTGTTATGGTGAAATACCAAAAAACAAAAACAAAACTCTCCCAAGAAAATTTACTGTCCACTACCAACTTTTACTCATGGTGGATGCTTTTTCCTGCCCAGGAAATAGTGGTGATGGATAAGGAGAAGGGTGGTGGTAGGAATAACCCCACCTATCAAGGCCTGAGGGGCAGTGGCGAGCCTGTTTTGGGGGGATGTTCACGAGCGGCACGTTTTCACCCCTTCCTGCACCTGAAGTTCTGTTCTCTGACTTTTCAGGTGCTCTTGATTTTGAACACATTGAAGAGCAAGCCGAAGGCATCTTTGGAGGAAGGAAAGTATATTTTCAGTTTCTGTTTTGTAGGTGGTTCTAAGATGGGGGAGGCCTCTCTTTTCTAGCTCTCAAAGGCTTCTCCTTTACTGTTCTAGGAAACGTTTAGTCTTTGGGTTTAGGCTGTTTGACTGCTCTCTTTATAACTCTCAGTACTCAGTCAGAGTGATCTTAGTTGGGTTCACGTGTGTGTGTGTTTCCTGCTTACAACAGAAAGAATTGACGGAGGTTTCCCGAAGTACACACATTACAAAACTTTTTTAAATGGTGAGGAAATAGAGTTGAAAGAAAGGGGGGGCTCGAAACAGAGTGAGTGTAGCAAGATCGTTGCTGCTAATGGGCTGCAGTCACCCCCGAGCCCTTTAGAAGCCAAGCAACGATGAAAAGGACACAGACACTTATACTGTTCTTTCATTGTCCCTAACATGAGATTAATGTATGAACCCCTTTTTAAAAGATGAGATTGCTCAGTGTTGACTCAAAACATTGTTACGAGACTCAAACACTGGCAAACTTGGTATAAACACCCTCTATGCATAACTCTTAGAATATGCACACTTGGTTGAGTTACCTATTGCCGTGTAATTAATAACCTACTCTCAAAACGTGATGGATTAAAACAACAGTCATGTTATTGCCTCTCACAGTTCTGTGGGTTGACGGGCTCAGCTGGATGACTCTTCTGTTGGTCACTGTTGGGTCTGTTGTGCAGCTGTGGTAGCTGTGACTGGGGCTGGCACATCCATGTTGCTCTTCTCGCGTTTCTGGCTCTTTGGTGGAGGTGTCAGTAAGGCTGGGGCTCGTCTCTCTCTGCACACGAGTGTACCTTGGGCTTCTGCATAGCGGGGTGACTGGCTCTAAGTGTAGAGACCAACAATGTGCAAGCACTAAGCAAGCTTCTGCTTGCTTCATGCTCCTAACGTCCTATGGGTCTGAGCAAATCGCCTGGCTGAGCCCAGCATCGGTGTGGGAGGGATGTATACAAGAGCGCTTAGACCACAGAGGGGCCACCGATGTTAACAGTCCACCGCAGTGCTTGATGTAAAACCTGTGAAACTTGACTTAGCAGCAGCATTTACTCTATGGAAGAGGTGGCTCTTCTGAAACTCAGGGGTTTTGAGTTTAACATGATGTCATTTCGGTCTGCTGGGTGGTGTCTCAGCTCTCCCACCACTTTCCTGACATTGAACAGCAATGAAAGCTTCTTCACACCTTTTTGGAGCACATAGCACGAGCAGAGGATTTACGCACCGAGTCCCATCTGTCTGCAGCCACAGAGGTCCCAGCATTCAGCCTTCATTTGACTGGAAATACAAATTGGGCACCGACACAAAAATTGAGTGGTAGCACTCAGGTTTGAGGTGGCCTGCCGTTGGCTCCAGCACGTGCTTATTGCATTTTTACTTGTATCAGTAACACACAATCAAGTTACCGTAGATACTGAGAGAACCCCTGATTCTCTCTGATTAACCCCAGTTGGAGGAACACTGAGTTGGAGTGATTCACGGCAGCACTCCGCAAAGTGGGGTCTGTGGGACCAAAGCGCTTGCTACCAGTTTAGATAAGTGAGCCTTTGGGCACTTTGATGGCAGTTGGACACTGTGACCGCATCCAGGTGCACCATCAGTGGACATGGTACAGACCAAGACGGCAGTTGGCTACAGACTAGACATAAAAAAAGCTCATCCTTCACCACAGAGGGTTTGCTAGGTGCTGAATTAGGGCATCTTAAATAAAAAATAAACTAGCAACTCGGGAGAAACACAGCTGTGTGCAGCTCTCAAACCACAGGTGAAGCCCAGCAGAACACCAGTTGGGAATCTGGTTGCAAAGCCAGGCCTGTCACTGTGGGAAGGTGGGGACTTTGATTAAAAATTAGACAGTTGTGACATCTTTTTTTAAAAATTTATTTATTTTTGGCTGCATTGGGTGTTCGTTGCCGCCCGCAGGCTTTCTCTAGCTGCGGCGAGCGGGGACTACTCTTCGTTGCGGTGAGCAGGCTTCTCATAGCGGTGGCTTCTCTTGTTGCGGAGCACGGGCTCCAGGCGCGCTGGCTTCAGTAGTTGTGGCACGCTGGCTCAGTAGCTGTGGCTCGCGGGCTCTAGAGCGCAGGCTCAGTAGTTGTGGCGCACGGGCTTAGTTGCTCCGTGGCATGTGGGATCTTCCCAGTCCAAGGATCGAACCCATGTCCCCTGCATTGGCAGGCGGATTCTTAACCACTGCGCCACCAGGGAAGTCCCCAGTTGGGACAGCTTAACTGCCCCCTCACCTCAGAATATATTTGAAGAGCAAATAAGGTTGTGTGTTGTTAAATGAGGCAATGAAAAGCCAGGTCGGCTGAGGGGCGATACAGAGTTAGGAATCTCACTAGGTGAGGTGTGTCTGGGCCCAAGGGCACGGGAGAGGGCGTCTTGGCTCATTTGGCCTTTCCCCTCAGTGAGGAGAACACGCCACTGGACCTGGACGACCACGGCGGCAGAACCTTCCTCCGGGTCCTGCTGCATTTGACGATGCACGACTACCCACCCCTGGTGTCAGGGGCCCTGCAGCTCCTCTTTCGGCACTTCAGTCAGAGGCAGGAGGTCCTGCAGGCCTTCAAACAGGTAGGTCGGGTTGCTGTGTGTGTGTGTGTTGTTGGCATTGTGTCTGAGAGTCTGTTGTGAGTCACTAATGAATTGCACTCGTTCAGGTTCAACTGCTTGTTACCAGCCAAGATGTCGACAACTACAAACAGATCAAACAAGACTTGGACCAACTGCGATCCATCGTGGAGAAGTCAGAGCTTTGGGTGTACAAAGGGCAGGGCCCCGACGAGGCCATGGACGGTGCATCTGGTGAAAACGAACATAAGAAAACAGAGGTGGGTGACACACAAGTTACGCTGCAGGAGGAGATGGATGGGGTCCTCAGAACAAGTACACGTCCTCCTCTGGTTTTAGATAAAAATGCAGATTATAGGATGGGCTTGATTCTCAAGAGGTCTGCTTGTTAACAGGGTGACAGCCATTCTTCCGGGAAGTGAGCTACAAATACAAGTTCAGCGTCATCTCTTGTGCCACCTTGGCCCATGTAGAACAGACTTTGAGTGAACTAGCTCCAGGTGTCCCTTACAGACGCACCTGGGAAAGAACCTGTTCTCCAGCCATGCCTGGACCATCATCTTCTCCCCCATCAGTGCAATAATGTGCATCCTCTCCCATCAGAGGGGAGCTGAGTTGTGAGCAAGTGAATGACAGGCACAAACCCAGCATGACAGCAGGAAAACGCTGCAAAACCCCTGTTCTTTCCTAAATTGTGATGCTAATGCAAACAGACAGGAACCTAAGAGTTGTACAAACTGCACTCATGTTCATCTTGGTTCCTAGGAGGGGAATAACAAGTCCCAGAAGCATGAGAGCACCAGTAGCTACAACTACAGGGTGGTCAAAGAGGTAAGTGCCCCATCTTGAGCTTTTCCCTTCATGGAAAGTGTAACAGGGAGAAAGCGAACCTCTGAGGTGAAGTGCATGGGTTTTAGTGTCAGGTCTTGGTTCAGATCCAGCTCTGCCACTTATTATTTGTGTGTCTTCAGTCTCCTCACCTTGTATAGGTGCCTCCAGCACCTAAACTTCTGAAGGTTTACAGTTGAAGGAAGAGTTAAGTGGTGAAATTGTCAAGGACTTAACCTCAGCGGCTGGCACGTAGTACCCACCAATGAGAACCATGTCTCTTTAGGAATCTTTGCACAGGCTAGTTCAAAGTTGGGAGGTTGGCACTTGGTGTTTTTTACCCTAGAGCAAATTCTTCCCAAGTCCTTGGCAATGATGCTGAGCCATCATTTTAGGAGATCTGAAACCATCCCACTTGCTGATGGAGCCGTAATCCATTGGTTATTCTGGAAGACTTGTTCTTAGCCGTATGTGGATTTGGTTTAATACAATCAATAGGGATACTACAAGTTAGAGGAGTTTCCCTCGTTTTATGTTCTTAATATATTGTGATCCTTTTGCCTTCCTGTCCACACCGCCCCCTGCAATCTTTTTTCCAACTACACTTCCTAGTTTTCTGAGATTGATTTCTTTTTTCTTAAAAAATTTTTTTTCCAACTTTGAGGTATAGTTGACAAAATTATAATATACTTGACAAAGTGATGATTTGATATACATATGCACTGTGAAAAGATTACCCCAGTCAAGTTAATTAAACATCCATCACTCACATAGTTAGGTTTTTGGGGGGAGCCAGTAGGGGGGGCGGTAAGAACGCTTAAGATCTACTCCCTTAGCAAATTCCAAGTATACAGTGAGGTATCATGAACTGTAGTCAGTAGGTTAGGTCCTCGGAACTGAGATGGGGGTCAGAGGAGAAACTTTGATTCTTTCTTTGTACCAGATTTTGATTCGACTCAGCAAACTCTGTGTCCAAGAGGGCGCCTCTGTGAGGAAGAGCCGGAAGCAGCAGCAACGCCTGCTCCGGAACATGGGTGCCCATGCCGTGGTGCTGGAGCTGCTGCAGATCCCCTACGAGAAGGTGGGCATCCACATCCACGGCTGCCGCTCCATGGGGGGCGGGTTCCTGGGTTTCCCCAAACACTTCGCACTTGGGAGCGGTCGGTGAAGAAATGAAGCTGATGTGACGATTGTCACTATAAAGCCGTCTTCGGTAATTGATATGAAACAAACAGAGCATCCTGACAAGGAAGCGAAACCACCCATAACCTCCCTCCACTTGGACGATTCTATAAAGAAGGAGCAGTCTGTGTATTCTCTCCTTACTCCCATACCATGCTGGACGGGGCAGCTTGGTCTGAACACAAAGGTCTGATGACAGAGCTGTCTGTGCACGTGGGCTTGTGCTGTACAGTTTCGTCTGCAGTGTTACTCAGGCATGTAAGCACACAAGTTACTAAATGCACGTGGGGACGTGGGACTCGCCCACTCAAGGTCCTCACTCATATGCTGGCAGCTGGTTGAGCTGGATCTATCAGATACTACTTGGCTCTAAGTCTGCTGGTCTGTTGCTAGCCGTTACCCTGCGTCTCCCATTTTTCATGTTAGCGTTTGGCATTGCTAGCGATGGGATTGAGGGAAGGAGGATAACATTTGCATCCATGTGGCCTGACAGGGCGCTTTCAGAAGCATTCATTCAAGCTTCTAAAACCCAGTATGGTGATCTCGGTGTTGCCACGTGATAGATGAAGAGACTGAGGCTTGGGGAGGTTAAGAGTCCAAAGCCATAGACGCCGGTCTCTTGAGTTTGCCAGTGGCTCCCAGAGACTCGCTAGTGAAGAGTCGCCTGAAGAAGGTTCACTGCCTAGTGCTTGCAGGGTGCCAGGCACTGTGCCGAGGCCTTTACGTCATTTGCTCATTTAACCCTCAGGACACCCAGATGAGATAGGTGGTACTATTAGAAGCCCCATTTTAAGTGAGAAAACTGAGGCCAGGGAGGTTTAGTAACTTGCCTGGAAGGCCCAGCTGCACCTCGCAGAATCAGCCCCGCTCACCTGTGGAGCCCGGGCCTTGGACCTCTGTGCCTTCCACCTTACCTGTACCTCACCTTTGTAGGTAACACACCTTTACCTACTGCCCTGCACTTTAGGAAGTTCCCTGCCAAGGCTTCCTCCTCAGTCATGGCGCCTGTGTGAATCAGATGCGTCAGGCCTTTCACAAGCCGCCAGTAAAGCACAAGTTTAATCCCTCCAGTAGGTCAGGTACTTAACTACCTTGGAATTAATGTAGACAGGTGTGGGTGTCATCCGAATGTGGCTGACGTTTGTACTAGAAAGAGCAGGTGGATTTCCCTCCCTCTGTGTAAAGAATGTGAGGAGGGAGTTTGCTGGCCTCGGCTTTGCCTCATAATAACTTTTCCCTGATGAGAGACGTTCATTTTCAGAGCAGTGTTGAATCGACTATAGGAACCAGTTTCGGTTGGAGTTGGTGGCTCAAAGGCAGAAGATTGTGTATGTATGTGTGTGTGTGCGTGTAATTTGTCTGGTTTCTGGATGGGTACAGTCATCCCAGTGTGTGAGAACAGTGGAGGGGTTCCTACCAACAGCTAACCTCTTGTTATGTCTTGATGAGTTTGCTTGCTTGCCCTGTAGAAGTCTGCTTCGAAGGCCAGAAGCTTTTCAGTTAGCTTGTGCACCAGCAGATTCTTTTCTTAGCTGAAGAAGAGGAAGAATGCAGAGTGGTTCAAGGTCGCTGCGGTGTCTGTCTGTCCAAAACCCTCTTGTTTCTTAGAGCTAGAAGCTTTGCCCCTCTCTCTGTAAATGGGAGGCAAATCTAATACCCGTTCTGTTCTGAGACTTGCTAACAGTGTCCTTTTAGATCTCCTGCTTTGTTCGATTGTCTCACTGACAGCTCGGATTCCTTCCGTCAGTGTTCTCGGCAGACGTCTTCTGTTTTCTCACAGGGCTGTTGTCTGGACCAGGGTGGGCAAACTGCAGACATGGATCACTTCCAGCCCACCACCTGTTTTTATACAGCATATGAGATAAGACTGGTTGCTACGTTTTTGAATAGTTAAATTTTCAGGGGTTATATAAGTTCGTGCGTAATGCCTTCCGTTTTGCTTTTGTTTTTTTTGTTTTTTTTTTTTTTTTTTCTTTACGCGGGGCTCTCACTGTTTTGGCCT
>NW_020173397.1:2223972-2230844 GCF_003031525.2 Neophocaena asiaeorientalis asiaeorientalis | reverse complement strand
CTTTCCTTTTTTTTTTTTTTTTTTTTTTTTTTTTTTTTTTTTTTTTTGCTGTACGCGGGCCTCTCACTGTTGTGGCCTCTCCCATCGCGGAGTACAGTCTCCGGACGTGCAGGCTCAGCGGCCATGGCTCACGGGCCCAGCCGCTCCGCGGCATGTGGGATCTTCCCAGACCGGGGCATGATCCCGTGTCCCCTGCATTGGCAGGCGGACTCTCAACCACTGCGCCACCAGGGAAGCCCCCGTTTTGCTTTTTGACCCATAAAGCTTTAAAGTACGTATCTGGACCGCTAAGAAAAAAAAAATTTGCTGACACTCTTTCTAGATCAGTACCAATAGCTAACGTTTACTGAGTCATTACTGTCTAAGCCCTTGACATGAATTTTCTCATTTAATCGTCGTAACCACAGTAGGAAGTGTGTGTGTGTTATTAGCTCCATTTTACAGATGAGGAAACTGAAAGGTTAAGTCACCTGCCCAAGGTCACACAGCTTGGAAGTTGTAGACCTGGCATAAGGGCCAGGCAGCCTGGTTTCAGGGCCTGCATTCCCAACTGCTACACTTTCTGGCCCTTGAAATGTGGCGAAGTATGTGCGATGACTTAGGAAGATGACGCGGGCTCTCTGAATCTGAGGGATGATTTCCATTTGGGGCCTTTTTACTATTGTAAATGGTGGCTTGTTTAGAACTGGGCAGAGTGGCAAGAGGTTTTATATAATTGTCTTGTCATAGGCATCCAACTCTTTACAAATACTGAGTGTATTTTTTTTAATTGAAGCATAGTTGATTTACAATATTATATTAGTTTCAGGGGTACCGCAAAGGGATTTATTATCTTTATAGATTTTGCTCCATTAAAAGTTATTATACGATAATGGCTGTACTTCCCTGTGCTGTAAAATATATCCTTGTTGCTTATCGAGTGTGTGTTTTTGATATATGAAATGAGAAAATCGTAATCAACCATGTGAAATGCCTGAGACACATATTATCCTGATTTTATAGGTAGGAAAACTAAGTCTTAGGTTAAATAATGTGCCTGAAGTGACAGGGAAAGGAGTTAAGACAGATTCCTGTGCCCTAACTTAGAATCTAAAGAGATTTCCACTGTGCCATGTTAGCTACTGCCAAAAGTTAGTGTGTCCACAGGTTAAGGCAACTTAAAAATGTGTGCCCGAGAGCTGGGGAGGTGTGGGTTTATGGCCATTGAGGAAGTCGGCTCCCATCTGCTGTCCGTCCGTATTTTCAGAAGTAGGGGGTTCAGAGATGGCAGCCGTTGCTAGACAGTGGAATTCCAGACACTTCCTCTTAGCTTTCACTCTCTATTGCCCTTTCCCCCCAATAAAATCATTTCATTTCTGCCCAAAGCTAGTGGGAGAGAATTCACTTTTCTCCATGAAGTATAAACAACTTGTTGGCTTCTTTGCAGGGTCAGCAGTGCAGTCCCCCAATGTTTTCACACAGCCCGCCCCCAGCAAACACCCCCAGAGCCCCACATTAGTCGGAGGGGATGGAGGTGTCATCGAACCTGGCCTCCTGGCCTAGAGATCAGTGCTTTCTCCTGTCGACCTTCTCTAGTCAAAGGCATAGCCCTGTTTTCAACCTGTTTTTTGTCTCTCTCCCTCCACACAGGCCGAAGACACCAAGATGCAGGAGATAATGAGGCTGGCTCACGAGTTTCTGCAGAATTTCTGTGCTGGCAACCAGCAGAATCAGGCTTTGCTCCACAAACATATAAACCTGTTTCTCAACCCAGGGGTAAGACTGGAGGCCTGTCTGGAAATCTGTGTGGGGAGGCGGGTGGGGAAGCAGGAAGCGAGAAGAACACCTTGTTCTTTTGCTGTTGTGGCCGCTGGGACTTGTTATGAGGCAACATTCATTCCAACGGGGAACATTTTGATCAACACTCAGGAGGATGTAAATACTCACCATCCTTTTGGGAGAAAAGGTAGAAGGAGGGGGGAAGAGGTGGTAGATGCGAAGGTAAGATGGATTGATATTTTTTCTTAATAACAGCCCTCATTACATCAAACTCCAGTCATAGCCAAGTGCTAATTCTCGCAGTGCAGGCACAACCTCCTAAGGTCATGCGCCAGGTTTTCTGTGTTTATACAAAACATCGTCTATCCATGTAAAACATAATTATGTTACATTTTAGTTAAATATGTTTTAAAAAATATATTAAATGTGTAATATGCTTTTTTAAAAAGAAGGTGGTGGTACATTCCACCCATTGTTTTGCGTTTTGCTTTTTTCACTTAACACATCTTGGCTGTCTTTGCAAGTGAAAAATATATAAACTTTGCTCATTCATTTTCATGGCTAAATGGCATTCTGTAGAACGGCTGTAACTTTTTTTAGACCGTTCCTGTATTAACGGACAGTTAGGCAGTGTCTGATTTTGGCTTGAGAACAATACTGCAAAGAACATCTTTGTACATGAACACACCCTCATGTACACACACAGAAACACACAGAAACACTCGCTCATCCGTACTGCTGGAGCTTTCCAGGAAGAGGACTACTGCGTTGTAGGGTAATGTTCCCTCTTTGTCATGTTAAGAAAAAGAAAAGGCAAAAAATGAAAAGGTTAAAGCCCCCTGCCTCATACTAGTCATAAAAATAACTCAGTAAGTCTGGGTAAAAAGTAGAAAATTAAGCTTCTAGAAGAGAACATGAAAATACCTTCATAACCTTGTGAAAAGGGAAGTTTTTTCACACAGTATGCCAAGAGCACTAGTCATTAAGGAAAATATCAATAAATTGGACTTCTTTAAAATTAAGAACTTCTGTTCATCAAATGACACCATTAAGTAAGCAAAGACAAGCCAAAGAGTGGGAGAAGACACAGCGTACGAGTCCAGCAACGAGTTCGTACCCAGAATAGGTATCAAACTCAGGAGAGTCCATAAGGAAATTCACAGCCCACTTTTTTAAATGGACAAAAAATTTCACAGTGGGACACTCCACAGTAGAGGTTATCCAGATGGCCAATAAATATGACAAGGCCCTCAACATGGTTAGTCATCAGAGAAATGTAAATGAAGCAAGATGTGTGCAACAAAATGTGACTAAAATGAAAAGACTGACATTACTAAGTGTTGAGAAGGATACAGGGTAGCTGTAATGTAGAATGTAAACTGGTAACATCTTTCAAAGCTGTTTGGAAGTATCTTCCGAAGCCAACCATATTTAAACTCTGCAACCCAACAGTTCGACTCTTGGGTATAAAGCCAACAGAGACGCATACATTGTGTTTATCAGAAGACATTGAGAAGAATGTTCAGAGCGGCACTGTTCACTGTTCATTATTCGTTCACTATACGAATACTGTTCATCATATTTGTCGTAAGAATTGTGTAACTACTTACTCTTAAAATTAGATACTCCCACAGATGCCCGTCAACAATAGAACAGATCAGTACATTGTGGTATAGTCATGCAATGGAACGTACATAGCGGTGACAAGGAACAAACTAGTAATACATGCAACAACATGGATGACGACGTGCAAAAGTAACATTGAACAAAAGAAGCCAGGTAGAAGAGGATGCATGAGGTTCAAGAACAGGCAAAACAAATCTATGGTTGTGCAAGTCAAAATAGTGGTAAAACTGGGGGGTGGGCCATAAAGGCAGCCTGTTGTATTTCTTGATCTGGGTGCTGATGGTCCCTCTGGAATTCATTCAGCAAAAAACAAATGATTAGTTTAGTGCCCTGTGTGTTTTTGTTGAAAAAGTTGAGTAAAAAGACGGTACAGAGGCGAGCACGGAGAAAGATGCTTTCACGGGGTTAAATGTCCCCCTCTCTGTGTTTGTCGTGGACTCTTCTCTTTCTCACTGGGTCCTCTGCTCTGGCCTTCCTTTGACCATGTGCCTGTGCCCCCGCCCTCACTCTTGTGCCAGATCCTGGAGGCGGTCACGATGCAGCACATCTTCATGAACAATTTCCAGCTGTGTAGTGAGATCAACGAGAGAGTCGTCCAGCACTTTGTTCACTGCATTGAGACTCACGGTCGAAACGTCCAGTACATCAAGTTCTTGCAGACGATTGTCAAGGCCGAAGGGAAATTCATCAAAAAGTGCCAGGACATGGTCATGGCTGAGGTGACAACTATGGATTTCTATATATCTTCCTCTGGTGTTCTGTAGGAGCTTAAAAATTGTTTAATTTTATCAGTATGAACTGGCACCCTGTCCAGGAGCCATAGGAAGGGACAGAAAGTAATTGTGTGTGTGTGTGTGTGTGTGTATAAGTGTGTGTAATCATGTGTTTGTGAGCTTAAACTATAGATACAGGCAAGAGTCTGATCTAGTATTTTGTAGCAATAATTCTATTTATTTTAAGGATCATTGGCTTGGATTCTTCTGAGAGGGAAAAACACCCCCAGGAATACTGAACCAAAATAGAGTGGATGGAGGTTAAATGTGGGTAGAACCTTTTGAGCCAGAGCATCCCGTCTTGTGGATTATATGACTTTTTTAAAAAAAAATTATTCACCAAATTAATTAGCTGGAAAAATTGTTGCTTGATGATTCTCAAGGAGAAGCTGGTCAGTGGAATTGGGGCAAAGTCCCCCTTGGTTCTCTGTGGGACGTCTGTGTCCCATGTATGCTGTCTGGCCAGGAAGGTCCTCTGTCACTCCCGCAACTTTGGCGTCTGCATATGCTTGGTTTCATCCATCCTTCCACCTTTAAAAAAAAAAAAAAAGGAATCTCAAGTAAATCCACTTAACACTTGGGTTTATAATCTTATCTACATATATGATTTCAGTGAAAGGTGGTGTAGTGTCATTAAAAGTGTTGGCTCGACCTGGGATGCGAATGTTGGCTGTACCATGTCCCTCGCTGTGTGATTTGGGACGTGTTATTTGACTTCTCAAACACTCAGTGTGGGTTTCTGTAAATGAAGGCATGGCAGTATTCACTTGAGGAGCTGATAGGCAGGTTAAATCAGATAATGATGACAATAATAGCTACCATTTATTGGAAGTCTGCTGTGCTACTCTAGTCGCTGTTGTAAGTAATCATGGTATCTGGCACATAATCAGAGTTCATAAAGGTTAGTTATTATTAAGTAAATAATATTGACCATATTTATTTTGACTTCTGTGCCGGCCCTTTTTGGATCTTTTGTATTTCATGCAGGGGTGAAATCGATTAATTCTTAAGTAGAGTTATGAAAAGCCCCAGTCCCCGGGAGACAAGTTACGAACAGGAATGCCTTGACTCTTTGAGTGTTGAAAGGAAGGCGTATCTTAATTAGGATTGGATAATTTGTGATTGTGAAGAAATAAGGCAGCGTGTGAAAGAGTTGTAAGAAGAGTACTTATAAGGCATGAAAAGGAGATGGAAACATTTTTAAAAACAAAAATCATAGCCTAATTATTAGTTTGGAAATACAAGTGCAAGGTTGAAATCTACATTTTTACCAGATACATGAATGCTGGTATGTAGACTTTCTCTTCCCCTGATAGTTTTTTAGGACTGTTGTGATATTTTTATATCTGTGGATGAAAATGATGATGCTGAAGATTTGTAGTTGTTCAGTAATATAAGTGAATGAAATCTAGGTGAGTTCAGTAGTACAGGTGCTACTGGTTTTGGAAGGTAAATGCTAACAGAACATCTCTTTCTTTGTGAATAGATTTGTTTGTTTAATGCTTCCCCCATCCCTGCAAACTTGTGCTATAAGCAAGTCTTGTTCTTTTGATTATAGCTGGTTAATGCAGGAGAGGATGTCCTCGTATTCTACAACGACAGAGCCTCTTTCCAGACTCTGATCCAGATGATGAGGTCGGAACGGGACCGGATGGATGAGAACAGCCCTCTCATGTACCACATCCACCTGGTCGAGCTCTTGGCCGTGTGCACAGAGGGCAAGAACGTCTACACGGAGATCAAGTGCAACTCCCTGCTCCCGCTGGATGACATTGTCCGCGTGGTGACCCACGAGGACTGCATCCCTGAGGTGAGCGACTCTATCCCCAGGATGGGTGGGCCCTGCTCATGTCTCTCCTCGTGGCGTGTGGGGCTGGGGCCGGAGGGGAGTCTTCCGCTGACCTAGGTGGGACCTCACAGCTTTGACACCTGCAGCTCATTTTGTCGTGAGATTTGCATTGGCTGAAACAGCATCTTCTTGAGCATTGGTTTTGGGTGAGAGGAATGATGGGGGAGTAAATTTTTCCGTCTGTCTCCTTGAAGAAGAATGGGAAACTGCTGGAGGGCTTCAGCTCTGTGTAATGAATGATTCCACGTGTTGAGCAAAGAGCATGGACCTGAATGAACCTCTCAGAAATGAGAAGAACGGTGCATTGAGATACAGTTCATACCAAATGTAAAACTTAACTCTGTGAAGTGTATTCTTTAAAACAAAAACTTGTATTGCAAAAATAATGAATGTCGACTATAAAATATTCAGGAACTACAGGCAACCAATAAGAAAAGGAAAGTAATCTACCATTTCACTGCCCATAATAAATACCTCTCAGGTTTTTGAAGTAAATTCTTCCAGCTTCCTGTTTCCCTATTCATATACATTAGCTAGTAACAAAAAATGGATCATACAGTATATATTTTATCTTTGTATGTTTTGTAATATATACTCTTAGTTTATATTTTAAGCTAAATATACATGCATTTATATATATATAGCATATGTAGTATATATTAAATATATGCACTGTTTTTAGATTAATGTTTGGAAAAGTTAATACATTTAGAAAAATTCAAATAGCAAAGACCATAAAGGAGTAAACTAAGAAAAATCTTCTTTACCTGTTCCCCACACCCCTCAGAAAATTATTTATTAGGTTCTTGTGTATCCTTCCGGACTTCTGCATAAAAACATTTATAAATATATATACTTTATTCTCC
>NW_020173397.1:2167493-2223653 GCF_003031525.2 Neophocaena asiaeorientalis asiaeorientalis | reverse complement strand
CAAAAGGCCACATTCCAGGTACATTCTTTTTTTCATATCAGTCCGTAAAGAGATTCTACATTCCTTTTTTATAGTTGTATAAAATTTCATTGTACAGATGTACCATGATTGTCTTCCATGAATGTTGAACCAGCTTATTATATAATGTGATAATAATAATAATAAGGAAATAAAATGCTACATTTTTCTCACAGTCTGGTTTATACAGTATATTATCAAATATTTGGATTCTCATATCCCTGATATATGGATGTGGTATTTCGATATAGTTGTACTTTGCATTTCTCTTATTATGCATAAGTGAGGTGTAATAGCTTGTGTTTTGCCCATTTTTGTTTGAAATACAACCTAAGTACAGAAGAGTACATAAACGTGACTTGTGTAGTATAAGAATAATTACAAAGATAGCGGCTGTGTAACCACCCCCCAGGTCAGGAAATGTGCCTCATTCCCCGCCTGTGTCCTTTTCCAGTCCCCAGCCTCCCCCAGAGGGCTCCCTCATGGAGGCATAGTTGTGACGTGGCTCTTACGTAGATTTCTTTGTACATCCCTAAACAGTATAGTTCAGTTTTGCCCACTTTTGAACTTCCTTTATGCACTATTTTGTGCCTTTTCCTGTTCCGCCGTGTGGTGTTAGGATTCATCCATCCTGACACACGCACCTGTATTCATTTCCTTTGCTTTGGAGTGTTGCTCTGTGTCATCGTCCCACAATATGATTTTCTGTACGTCTGTTGATGCTCATTTGGGTTATTTTTGCTTTTTGGCTGTTAGGACCAGTGCCGTGTGTCCTGGCCCACACGTGTACACATCTCTGCAGGGGGTATACTTAGAAGTGCTGGGTCATACAAGGTGCATTTCTTCCCTTTGACTTGATAATGTGAAGTGGTTTCCAGCAGTTACTCCAGTGGCCACCCCTCCCCCAGAGCTCTTGTTGCTCCCAGACCCTGCCAACCCTTGCTATTATCAGACCCTTTATTAGTATATATTTGTTTTCAATCTGGTGGGTGTATAGTGATATCTCATAGTGGTTTTAATTTCTATCCTCTTGATTCCTAAATTAGATTCAATCCCTTTCCATGTGTTGTTTTTGAGATTTGATATTCCTTTAAGTAAATAGCAGATCCGATTTTTTGCCTGTTTTTCCTTTGGCGTGGCCATTGTATATGCACAGATCTGTAGGAATTCTCTGTGGGGATATGCATTGCAAACAGCTTCTTCCAAATCGTGTCATTTAACTCTTGTAACAGTGCCATTTCATAGATATTCTTTTTTTTTTTTTTCTTAGTTCCTTGATGAGGGATCGAACCCATGCCCCCTGCAGTGGAAGCACGGAGTGTTAACCACTGGACCCACCATGGGTGTCCCAGAAATTCTTAATTTTAGTGTAGTGAAACGTGTCCATCTTCTCTTCTCTGATCAGTGTTTTCTGTTCCATTCTTTTGTTTGTTTGTTTGTTTCTTGCGGTACGCGAGCCTCTCACTGTTGTGGCCTCTCCCGTTGCGGGGCACAGCCTCCGGACGCGCAGGCTCAGCGGCCATGGCTCACGGGCCCAGCCGCTCCGCGGCATGTGGGATCTTCCCAGACCGGGGCACGAACCCGTGTCCCCTGCATCGGCAGGTGGACTCTCAACCACTGCGCCACCAGGGAAGCCCTTGTTCCATTCTTTACCTTGAGGTCATGAACATATTCTCTTCCAAAAGCTTTGTTTTTGAATTTTATAATAGTGAATTTTGAATATCAAAAAATCATAGAAGTTAAAGCGTGCAGGGGAAAATGGAATGACCATCATGGTCCATCCTTGTCACTATTAAAATGAGGGAACGAATCAATCCTGCATGTACTAAGTTGGTTTTTGAGAAAAGCCTGTTTCTCTCTTCCAGGTTAAAATTGCGTACATTAACTTCCTGAATCACTGCTATGTGGATACGGAGGTGGAAATGAAGGAGATTTATACCAGTAATCACATGTGGAAATTGTTTGAGAATTTCCTTGTGGACATCTGCAGGGTGAGTCTTTCTGGAGCTAAGGAGGCAGGGTAAGGGGGTACGTGTGGGTCTGGGTCACCCTGTGCAGACGTAAGGACGCAGTCACGTAATTTCACCTTGCCGATTTGTGGCACAAGGAGGCACCTGGCTCTCGTCTTTCCACACGTCTTGTTTCTCTTGACCCTTTTACTCCTAGCTGAGAATAGATTTTACTCATCAAGCTTCAGGTAAGGTAGATTATTTCTGGTTTTCATCTCATCCTTTATGGGTTGATTTGTGAATGATAACCTGGGACATACTAAACTCAAATTTATGCACTTTTTGTTTCTTTGAGAATAAGTCTTTCCTCGAAGGACACCTTCTTAAGTGTGAGCATTTCTGATATCTCCTACAGTCTGGTGTTCAGCATCCTGGAAAGCATGTCACTTTCTGTCTATTGCTTTCCTGGCCCAGCCTTTGGGGTGGGCTTCAGTACTCTTGGTTTGGTTTTGCGCTGAGCTTAATATTGGTTCTAAAGCTATGGGACTGCGACCTCACAAGGCGCTTTATGGATTTCATATGCGTTTTGTGGTAGTAGGGTTCGGGGGGAGGGCACGTGGGGGGAAAGTAATTCGGTCCTTGAGAGAATGATTGTGAGATGAATACCAATTTCAGAAACGTTGTGATGCTAAAAAGAAAAAAAAAAGGTGCATTGGAGAACGCTAGAATATGGTATTTTCTCCTGACTGTACAATTCCCAGTGTGAGACAAGGAGCCTGAAAGAAGTTACTTTCCTTGTAATGAAGGACTATGTTTAATAATACCCTGGTGTTGGTGTCACAGGTATATATATATATTGATGTATTATTTAAATATGTATATATTTTTATCTCAAATTCTTCCTAGTCTTTTAATCCCATAAATCTGGGGGTTCAGGCTTGAAATGGCAGGCCTGCTTTGCCCCTTTAAATCAGGACTCCGACAAGTTTTCTGCGGAGGTCCAGATGGTAATCGTGTTTGGCTTTGTGGGCCATGCGGTCTCTGTCACAACTACAACTCTGCCCTGCTAGCATGAGAGCAGCCATAGCAGTCTGTAAACAGATGGGCATGGCTGGGTTCCAATAAAACTTTATTTATAAAAACAGCCAGGAGCACTTAACTTGGCTGACCCCTGCCTTAAATTGTTCAAAAATGCTGTGAAATCTGTTGCCACCTTCATTCTCTGGATGTGTCCACAAACTGCTCATCACTGGGCTCAGAGCATGATAGCTAATAAAATTTGATTGTTTTTACCCCTTACTTCATAATTTTTTATTATATACAATTTTATATCTGAAATTAGAGGGCTAATGAATTTGGTAATAAGACTTGATTTAATAAAATGAATTTTTAAAACCTGTTCTTCTATTGATAAATCTCTAATCTTATTCTACACAGCGAAATTATGTAGAGTCCAGGTGAAATCTGAAGTCTCTCTTCACCTGAAAACTTATACAATTATCCTGAGTCACAGCCCACTATTTTCAACAGTCCTGCATATCAGCAGAATTTTGATTGAATGGAAGAGTGTTGTAGGTTTGGAGAATATCATGCACAGTGGTCCTCAGTGGTAACATTTGATTCAGGATCTTAATTGCATGCTTTAGGAAGCTACGGCCTAGAGAGGATGAATGGCTTAAACAGTTTACTTTTAGGGACAATGTAGACAATTGTAGTTATGATGCCTCTTACCACCTTTTGGGTTTTAGATCTGCCGCAAGTTGGTAGGAATTGGGAAGCGATGGCCTTGTAGGTCCCACACCAATTTTCATGTTCGGTGATTCCACACCATGATATCCAAGTTGATCTGTTTCTCTTCTGCCATGATTTATTTTTTTATCATTGCTGTCTCTTAAGGGGAGAAGTACTGACTTGCAGGCTTTTCCTTTTCCTTTGTTAAGGGTAATTAGCAGGAATAGTCACAGATCTCTTAATTTTACAACGGGTGTGCAGGTTTTGGTATAATGTCTAAAGTGTCCATTTGTCCTCCAGGCCTGTAACAACACGAGTGACAGGAAACACGCAGACTCAGTTTTGGAGAGGTACGTCACCGAGATTGTCATGAGCATCGTTACCACGTTCTTCAGCTCTCCCTTCTCAGACCAGAGTACGACTTTGCAGGTAGGAAATACAAATGTATTGATAGATGCAGGCTATTCACAGTAGATACTTGGCAGCTGGAGCTGGTGCGGATTCGGGACCTGAGCGGCTATAGATGAGCCGCTCTGCAAAGCGTTGCTACAGATGCTTTTCTCTTTGTGAAGAGTGGTTTTTACAGGACCCCTTGGATAATCAAGTACCTGAGAATGATTTTCTGTACCGATGGTTCTGTTGGTTGTTGATTTTCTCCTTAAAATGCCTTCTTCCTTCCCTCCCCCCTTTAATCTTGCTGATTCCTTATCTCCAATCTTAGAAAGAGAAGCAGCTTTCAAATAAATGCTAGCATGTTATTAACACTATTTAAAAATATGTCTGGAAATCTCCATTTTAACTTGAAGTGTGCGCCTAGAGTTCACCAGAAGGGGTCCGTGGCAGGTGGGAGTGAGAAGTCCTTCAGCCTTGACAGCAGGGCTGCCACGTTACACCAGCCCCAGCACGTGCTGCTCACACGGAGCCCCCTGGAGTCGTGCGGTGCAGCAGCCCTGCGTGCCGATTGTCAGTGTAGTTAGAGTTCCAAAGGTTTGAATCCCTGGATCTGGGAGGTGTTTTTATTATTCTTTTACTAGGAAACATCGCTCTTCTTTTTAGAACTGATGTCTGGGTCCGTGGCAGTGGGAGTCTTGCTGCAGGTCTGTGTGTACAGCCTGCAGAATGAAAGCAGGACTCGGTCTCAGGTGGTCAGAAGAGCAGTAGTAACCATCCTTGTCACGCAGATAGATGGAGGCTGTCCTGGGGTTGATGGGTGGCCCAGGGTGCTTGGAGCGTAGACAAATAATCTTAAGGTAAATTCTGCAAGAGAAGAGTGATTCATGGTCAGTATAATATCACTGGCACGTTTATTAGATACTGCTGTATTCCAGTGCCTGTGTAGAGGAGCTCATATTAGCTTAGTACAGATGGTATTATCCCCATTTTGCAGCTGAGCAAACTGAGGCTCAGAGGATTTAATTACCATGCTCAGCCATGCTCACAACTACTAACTGGCAAAATCATGATTTCAACCCGGGCCTGTCTGACTCTGGAACTTGAATTATGGAATCTTTAGTAAGATATGTTTTCTTAGGGACTGTTGGTGACCTTCTATATAATTGAGCTTCACTGCTAGCTTTTAGTTATCTCTAAAGCGGCGCTCCCCAGCCTTTTTGGCACCAGGGACTGGTTTCGTGGAAGACAGTTTTTCCACGGGGTGGGGGGTTGGGATGGTTCAGGTGGTAATGGGAGCGACGGGGAGCCGCAGATGAAGCTTCGCTGGCTTGCTGCCGCTCACCTCCTGCCGTGCGGCCCTGTGCCTGACAGGCCGTGGACGGGTACCGGTGCGTGGCCCGGGGGTTGGGGACCCCTGCTCTAAAGGATCATAAAGTTAGAATGCGACTTTTAGAATATCTGTACATAGTTTTTGTGTAACTGGGCAACAGGAACTTGTTAGATCCCAAGCACATGAGCTGCTGGAGGCCAGAACGTGCTCCTTACCAAGTGCTCTTCTACAGAGCCAACTGCTTTGGTTAGTCAGGTTGGACTTGCATAGTGGCAATTGCTATGGCAATACCCATTCTCCTAGAGATTGTGAAACAGTATTGCAAAACCAAATGTCAGAGTAAACCAATCAATGGAAACCATTAAACAGGAATTTGTGTTTTTGGTTTTTCATCTTGGTCCCCCTGCTGTCTCCTTCCACTGCCTTGCTCTGAAACCAGTTTTAAGCCAATTAACAGGCAGGAGTGGTCAGAGAAATAAATCTTCAACATAAATGTTATATAAGTCCCTAGCAAGGCCCAGGTTGTCTAAGCATATGTTTTGTTTGTTTGTTTGTTTGTTTTTTGTTTTGTTTTTGTTTTTTGGTACGCGGGCCTCTCACTGTTGTGGTCTCTCCTGTTGCGGAACACAGGCTCCGGACGCGCAGGCTCAGCGGCCATGGTTCACGGGCCCAGCTGCTCCGCGGTATGTGGGATCTTCCCGGACCGGGGCATGAACCCGCGTCCCCTGCCTCGGCAGGTGGACTCTCAACCACTGCACCACCAGGGAAGCGCTTGTCTAAGCATATTTAAAATACAGAGTCCAAGCTGGATTTCTAGAATATTTATTTTCAAGAAATACTATTTTTGAAGCTGTCCTAACATGTCTTACTTTATCTGTTGAAAAGCCTATGTCTTGCTCCCCAGGTAGATTTGTACCTTCGTCCTTCCTTCCTTCCTGGTTTTGTTTCCTTCCTTCCCTTCTTTTAACCCACATTTGTGAGGGAGGAAAATGGTGGCCTGGGATTGGACTGTGCTGCGTTTAAGGTGCCAGTGGAATGTCTGTGAGGCAGCTGGAAATGTGGGATCCGGGAGCAGCAACAGAACTTTGGAGGCTTTGATAGCAGGTCAGAGCTGGGTTCCAATCCTCACTCCACCCCTTCCCAGCTCTGAGAACTTGGGTAGATGTTGAAACTTCAGAACCCCGTTTCTTACTATAACAGGGTTATAGTATCAACCCTGCAGATTATTGTAAGAATTAGAGTTAGTGTTTATGAAAATATAGCATAGTGCCTGGTACACAGTAGGTGCTTAATAATTGGCAGTTTGTACTGTGTCCTGCTAGACGGCAAGCTACAGTGGGGAGGGCAGAGAGGTGTCTCAGATACTGTTCTATCTCGAGTACTGTGCCTGGCCCCTGGTACATGTTCATTTGTTGAGTGAGTTAAATGAATCAGGGAGACTCAGGAGAGGGAAATGGTAAAGTCCAAATATAGACATTGGCTAGTTCAAGTCTCAGCTGGGAAAATGAAGGGGTTGACTAGAAGGGACCTGGGCAGAGCACAGATAATTAAGGACAGTTTGTTAAAGAGACCAGAGGAAGATCAAGGGGTTATCTTACAGTCAGAATGGGATTCACGAGCAACGCAGAGCCTTAAGAACTAAGCAGGGAAGAATCTCAGGAAGAAGGTGATGGGCAGCCGTGTTCATTAGCCCAAGAGGTCGCGTGAGCTGATGCCCCCAGGTTGTCCATTAAAATGGATAATTAAGAAGCAGCTCCTCTGGCCGATTTATTCGTCTTTTGTTTATTCAGAGGCCAGATGGGAATAGAGCAGATGCTCAATAAATATTGGTTCAATTGAATTCATTTAGTCGAAGGATTCGTTTTCTTTGAGTTGGGCCATTGAGTTCCCATCCCAACTCCACGCACATTAGCCAGTAGGGTGGGTGCTGATACCACTGCTTACTTCGTGGGGTCAGGGGTTGGTCAGATGAGGTGTGTGTAAAGCACTCAGCACAGGGACAGGCAGGGAAGAAGTGTTCTCAATAGATAGCTGCTCTCAGTGGACCCATTGGGCTCAGGAGCTCAGTATCAGGCTTCTCAGCCAATTTCTCAGGCTTCCTGTGTTCCTGTTCTCTATTAGTAACACAGATGACTGTCTTTCTTGGTGGGCTGTGAGGTGCAGAACAGAAAGTACTCCCTCAAGAAAGTAATGAGATTCTGGTTTGTACGTGAACTTAGTAGAAACAGCACAGATTTGGGGCATCAGAGAGCCCTGAAGATGACTCACTGCTTGGCCATCACTTCGTTCTTTTGGATGCTTTCTTTTAACCTTTCTGAGCTTTTGTTTTTCATTTGTGTTATTAAGGTAACTCCTCTGTCATAGGATACTTACCAAGGCCCCAGTGAGCTCTTAAGTGAAGTGTGTGGTACTTAATAAGTGAAAGTTATCTGAACGGTGTTTATAGAGGAGGTTCTGAATTTTTATTAACCTGTTTTATTTTTTTTAATTTTAATTGAAATATAGTTGATCTACAGTGTTGTGTTAGTTGCAGGTGTACAGCAAAGTGATTCAGTTCTACACACACACACACACACACGGACACTCACACACACACGTATTCTTTTTTAAATTCTTTTCCATTATAGGTTATTACAAGATACTGAGTATAGTTGCCTCTGCTATACAGTAGGTCCTTGTTGGTTATCTGTTTTACATATAGTAGTGTGTATAGTTTATTCCCAAACTCCTAATTTATCCCTCCCCACTTTCCTCTTTGGTAACCGTAAGTTTGTTTCTATGTCTGTGAGTCTGTTTCTGTTTTGTAAATAAGTTCATTTGTATCATTTTTTTTAGATTCCACATATAAGTGATATCATAACCTGTTTTAATTTCTTACAATAAATTTCCTTTCCCCTAGCACTTTTCAATTGTTGTTCTTTTATCTAAGAAACTTCTCTAGAGTTTTTTCTGTACTTTTTTTCATTGCTGTATTAACTCCTCCTGTTTTTTGGAAGGGATCTGCAAGTACTTTCTCCTAAAAATTAAAGACCAGTGGAGTAGCTTACCATACACAGTAACCTTTGCCTTGCAGGTCTAATGCTACTCTGGTCCAGGTAGCTTTGGATGAAGGCCAAAATTATAATTTGCAAATGCACTTAGGAAGTCAATGTCAAATTGATTAAGTCGTAGTTTGAGTTCCTTTATTTTAAAACGAGTACAAATTTATACCATCATAGAGAGGAATAAATCCTACTTTGTAGTTAACTTGCAAGTACTGATCTGTGTAGTAAATGAACACTTGTGAAGAGTAACCATGAGAACTAGCTTCTCCTTATGTCATTGAAGACACGGCCAGAAATAAAGAAGTAAGGAGCATTCTAGGTGAGATTCACTAACCAGTTTGTTTATGCTGATTAAAACTATAGGTTCTATGGCTTCCCTGGTGGCGCAATGGTTGAGAGTCCGCCTGCCGATGCAGGGGATGTGGGTTCGTGCCCCGGTCCGGGAAGATCCCACATGCCGCGGAGCGGCTGGGCCCGTGAGCCATGGCCGCTGAGCCTGCGCGTCCGGAGCCTGTGCTCTGCAACGGGAGAGGCCACAACAGGGAGAGGCCCGCGTACTGCAAAAAGAAGAGACAGTATATATATAGATAGATATAGATAGGTTCTACTTATGGAATATAACATCTGGAAAGAACTCTGGGGGTTCATTGGCCTCAATCCCTGTATTTTATATATTGCACGAAGTTAAAGCTCAGAGAACTAAAGTGATTTGCCTACAGTCACACAGCCAGTTGGTAGCTAGACAAGAATGCCTGTTTTCAGGCTGTGATATTCTGCTTCGCCTTCTGGTGGTCAGACTTAGAATGAAGTTTGTGCATTGCCTTAAAATGCTTCTGACTTTTTCTCCCTTGGCCAGGCCACTTCTGGAATCCAGCTCATCCCTGGTCACCCCTTCCCACTCTTGCGTAAGGGTCCATGAACCCGTGGTTCAAGGCAGTGTCTGTTTCTGACCAGCGTATCAATCGGTCACAAATAAAAGTCTTCACGTCGCCTTCTTCTTGGCTTCTCTTTCTTGCAGACTCGCCAGCCCGTCTTTGTGCAGCTGCTGCAAGGTGTGTTCAGGGTTTACCACTGCAACTGGCTCATGCCGAGCCAGAAGGCCTCGGTGGAGAGCTGCATTCGGGTGCTCTCTGATGTAGGTAAGACACCAACTCAGGTTGGATTTAACATGATGAAAATGCGTTGCCCAGTGGTAATAAAGGCCACCCTGGATGGAGCAGTGGCTGTAAAGCTCTGTGAGGCTTCCGCACCCGGGAGGCTGCAGAGCCAGAACTGGAACGGAGATCTTCTTGATTCTTAAACCTCCTTTTCATCTTTCCAAGCCAGCACCTGCCAAAGTCCAGAGCCAGCAAGTCCCAAAGAAAGATAGGCTTTGAAAAACAAGATTCCACGGTTAAATGTTAGGCAACTCTTGGCAAGTCACAGAGCTCAAGTTTATTCAAGGCCCTGGGAAGCCCCTTGTTCAAGAAAGTGATTTGTTTAATCCGGGAAACATATTTGACCACATGGAAACTTTTTTTAGTGCAAAGCACATGTCCAATCCTGTGGAACACCCTTTCTCAGAAATGGCGCACTGCTCCCTTCTGCCTCTTGATGATAAATGCTTCTCCATCCCCTCCCCCCAACCTTGTATCACCTCTCCTAGGCAGCTCTGAAAGGAAGTTACAACCGTTACTGCTCCCTTCACCCTGAGCTTGTCAGACTCTGTTGCTTTGCCCTGTTCCACCCCCTCCCCATACATGCTATGCAATGCAAAGGGATAATCTTCCTGCCTAAATTGAGAAGGGTTGTCTGTCTATAGTAGCTGTTAAGATCTCTGCAGACACCAGAAAAGACAAGCGGGGTTCTTAGCATTGTTGAGTAGCTGTCCAGCAAGTCTAGATTGTGTTTACTAGGGCTCATTGCCCGATTTCAGTCATCCCTGCCTGGTTTCCTTCATACTCATATGGAAGGTATTCGTGTCTTTTTATTATTTACGTGGTACTATTTCACAGAAAGAGATTAGGCTTTTGAAAGTGCGTACGTTACAGATTATAGGTTCGTGGTGTGATATCTCTCAAATAGGGTTCTGGGATGGGCTCCCCAGATAGCCCTAAATTCTGCCCATGTATGATCCTGTAACTTAAGGTTGTTGGTTAAAACTTGGGCAGATCTCTGAGTTCCTAGCCCAGTAATCATCAGAGAGAGGAAATGTTTTCATAGTCTTGGCCGTGATGAGGAAAGGCAAGGAGGGCTGGTATTTGTGAAACAGCAAAGCATGAAAACTGTGCAACCCATTAACCCCAGCACTTTTTTGCTTCTACTGGTATGAAGTTTTGAAGAGAAGGAACAGTTGTCTTAGTTTTTTCCATGTTGTTGGATTTCGCATATGGAAAAAAGGATTGTTCGTCTAGTTATTTTCCTTTTTTAAATTAACTGTTTTATTTTGCAGTCATTTTAGATTTATAAGAAAGTTGCCAAGATGACACAAGAGTTCCCACATATCCCTCACCCAGTTTCCCTCGCTGTCAACATCTCCCATTACCAGCTACGTTTGTCAAAACTAAGAAGCTGACATTGGCCTATTGCTATGAACTAAACTTCCAGACTTGATTTGGTTTTCACCACTTTTTTCCACTGTTGTCCTTTTTCTGCTCCAGGATTCAGTGTAGGCTACTACATTGCATTTAGTTGTCATGCCTCCCCAGTCTCCTGTGATCTGTGACGGTTTCTCAGGCCTTCCTTATTTTCTATGACCTTGACAATCTTGAAATGTCCTAGTCAGGTGTCTGTAGAATGTCCCCCATTGTGGGTTTTTTCTTTTTTTTTCTTGCTCATCGGGTTACTTTTTTTTTTTTTTGTAACATCTTTATTGCAGTATACCCCATTGTGGATTTGACTAATGTTTTTCTCATGATGGGACTGGAATCGTCCTTTTTTGAAGGAAGTAAAAAAAAAATAAATAAAAGAGCCTATATGGAAAGACTAGCTTATGTCATTGTAAATATTATCTTTTGTACTATGTTTGGCTTAAAACAGCATTTTGTAGATTGTTGAAAGGATACCAAACTGGAGGATTTTTAGAAAAACAGTTTACTGGCCAAATGAGTTCCCTGTCTTGATAATTCTTAAAATGTATGAACACATCTGAGACCCTAAGAAGCTATTCATTGTGGAAGCCCCTTGAACTTTGACTTTGAGTTACCTAAACTATATGACCTTGGAGCATTATAAATTCTCTCAGAGCTGCTGCCCCTCAGAATTCACATTGGAAAACCCGACCTAGCAGAGTATGAAGTTCAGTTGAGCTACTCCATATCCACACTCATGTTATAGGCGTGGAAACATCTGTCTGCTGGATGGTGGGGGGGAGTTGTCTGTCTCTAGGGTGTCTCCCATCAAAATTGTAGGCTCACGAGTCCGCTTTCTCCTGTACAGCCAAGAGCCGGGCCATTGCCATCCCTGTGGACCTGGACAGCCAGGTCAACAACCTCTTCCTCAAGTCCCACAACATCGTGCAGAAAACTGCCATGAACTGGCGGCTGACGGCCCGCAATGCAGCTCGCAGAGACTCTGTCCTGGCAGCTTCCAGAGACTACCGGAATATCATCGAGCGATTGCAGGTAATGCCTGGTGCTGACAGAAGCGATCCTTAACCTGGCCTAAGGCGGTTCCCCACACAGAAGTGCTTCCTGAAGCCAGAGAAAATCCAGGGTTGGCCACAGTATGGTGAGTGGACAGTCAAATGCAATGATGTTTGTGGGGCTAGGAGTGCAGAGCTACTTGGGACCAGAAAAGCTCCTGACAAAGTCATGGTCTTTAGAGGTTATTCATTGATTTACAGATCTCTTTATGAAGAAGTCCCTCCTCTCTTATTAGGAAGGAGTACATCAGTGTTAGAAGAAGATGCTTAGAATAAGGGCATAACAGCTCCTTTTTGTTCATCGCCTTGGGATTTTAGCCTCTTGAATTAGTAGTTAAACAAGTGTAATCATGACTCGAGAGAGGAGTTTTATATCAAAATGAGCGAAATGAAAATAAAAGTTATTAAATTCTAGCTAGGGTATACTCTTTTTTTTTTTTCTTAGTACCTATGAAGAAATGTGCTCTCCCTTTGTTAAAAGGGAGAGTAGTGAGAATTAGATGATGTTAAACACTTAAACATACATCTTAATATTAACATCTTCCTTTGAACAAGCACCCCAGGTGATTTTCTCACAGGTGGTACCTGGACCACAGTTGGAGAATCACAGATCCTTCAGATGAGCTCAGTGCAATGGTGCAGTCGTGAAGAGCGTGATCTCAGGACAGTGCCTGGGTTCAAATCGTGGCTCTGCTGCTTAGAAGTGCATAACCTTGGGAAAGTTACTTAACTTCTCCAGTTTCCTAACTTGTAAAATAGTATACTAGTAACGCCTACGTCACGGGGTTGATACGAAGATTAAGAGAGTCAAGATGTTGCGGTTATCTTTGCCTGCCTAACAAAGGACAACAGCGATTGTTTTATGCTCTTTCAGTGTTGGAGGTTACTGGGCTCACTCACATGTTTGGTAGTTGATACTGATGGTCAGCTGGGACCTCAGCTGTCACCTAAAATATCTACACATTGTCTCCCCATGTGGTCTGGGCTTCCTCACAACATGGCAGCTGGGTCCCAAAATAAGTCTCTCTTGAGAGAGAGAAGGAAAAGCTGTTTTGCCTTAATGACCTGGCTTCAGAAATCACATAGCACCCCTTCTGTCATATTCTCTTGGTCAAGGCAGTGACATATGTCCATTTAGGTTCAAGGGAGAGGACATGGACCCCCATTTGATGGGAGGGATGTCAGTGACTCATTGTAAGAAGAGCGTGCAAGGTAGTTTATACTGCGATGGCCATCTTTGGAAAATACAATACACGTAAAGCATACGGAACAGAGCCTGGCACGTAGTGAGCACTTGATCAGTGAGCTGCTCTTCTAATTACTATTACTATTGTTATTGTTCCGACTGTAACCATTATTATCATTTGGTGAAGTAGATGAACCTCTGAGGGTTACATAAGTTACCTAAAGACGAATGAGTTCACTGATTCATTCATCAGCCGCACCCTAGGCACGGGGGAAACAACGACCAAACCCAGAAGTAACCTTAACCCTCATAGACTCTCAGGTGTTGGAAGGGAGACAAATGTTAATCAACTAATCACACGGATAAAAGTAAAATGGCAGGAGGGGCAAACACTGCAGAGGAATGAGTAGTGCCACGAAAGGCACTGATGAGGACGTTAATCTTGCCTGGAACTGGGGCTGGTGGTCAAGGAAGGCATTGCTGAGGAAGTAGCATTGGAACCGAGACCAGGAAACCGTAGGACTTACTTAAAGAATGGAGTGGAAGGGAAGGAGAGAGCATGTGTGTACAAAGACCACAGGAAGGTTAGTGTGGCCAGAACCCATGGAGCTGGGGAGGTCGGCAGCGCTTCGCAGGTCAAGGGAAGAATTTCAGCCTTGTTGTGACAGAACCGCTTCTTAAACAAAGGTAATTTGGTTCCTCATGGAGTGCTTCCTGACCCCACTATGTTTTAGAAAGAGGAAAGTTATTGTATTGTAGACTCATAACTGTATGAACACACCGTATTTTCTCCTGCTCAAACTAAATAAATTATCTGTGGCTGCAGAAACATACCACGGCTCTTCTTAGATCTATTATGCATACTCTTGGGGAATAGAATAAAATACATAAGTTTAGGTAGTGCTTGTTCTAAAGACTTGGCCAGTGGCTAAAGGGATCCTCGTTATCTAATGAATTATTGTCTGTCTGAGTCCCTGGAGTTACGAGATTGCCCAGAACAGCAAAAGTTGTCATAATGTGAGAACATTAAGTTGCAAAGGACGCGCTTATATAATTAACCCCCATTCAGACATACCCCCTCACTTAACACTAGCATCTCCCTCTGCCCATCGCTTCTCCATCCTTGTCTGTTGGTCTTTCCCTGATTGCCGAATGTTATACATTTGACAATACAATGCAAATCAATTGCAATGTGAAGTTCAAACCTGGCAAAAGATGCAAGATTTCATGAACACGATGCCGAAGAACTCCTTCATTCTCAAGCAAATGCTGGAGGCAAGTAACATTTTGCCAGAGTTAGGACCCGTAACGCTTGAAGAAGGGGAGATTGGGTGCTTTCTAAGAGGAAACTGGTAGGGAAACTGACAAAACCCTCAGAGAATTTTGCCAAAGCGGCCCTCTTTTTGACAGCGGTGTGCAAGTCACTCTGAATTAAGGGATGTGGCAATGTACTCGTACAAACTTTTTGGGAAAATTGTCCCCCCGCCTCCCCGCAAGAAATAGTTTGATGCATTCATGCATTCTTTAATGCATCCTAAATATTATTGCGTGATTACAGATTTTGTTAAATCTAAGATCAAGCACACTTGTATTGACAAGTTTTAGTTTTAGTTTCTGGATCACCAGAAATTGGCTGATCTGGATCACCCAAATCTTTATGAATTTTCGGCCTATGAAATTTGGGTCCCCAGTTGAGACGAATGCAATTAAAGTGGCCCTTTCCATGCAGATCTCCTTGGTTAACGGCTCCTTCTTATCCAGTACGCTGTGTTCTGTTCTTCTTAGCCAGCATGCCGATGCCTTGGTTCTGAGTTAGCAAGCCAGACAGCAGACTTGAGCATCTTTTGAAGATAACTTCTCATCTGTTTTCTGCCATTTGCCTTTATACGGTGTTTGTTGTGTTGGTTTTGCTGCTCTTTCAACTTCTCTCTGTTTTCCTTTCCTACAGCTATGTGTTTTGCATTTGAAGACCATCATGCTATCAGGGTACATGTATTTAGCATGTTGATACAGCATGTTCATTCATTTGTGTTCTCATTTTTATATGACTTTTTATTATGTGAATAATTCATGCTCATTGGAAGTAATTTGACGATACTCACAAGAACCGATATATAGAAGAAAACTAGAATCACGCATAGTTCCGCCACCCAGAGAAAACCACTAATGATGTTTTAATAATGTTTGCTGCATATCCTTGAGATATTAATGTTGTTTATAAGAAGCGGATCATATAGTCCATACTATTGTTTGACCATTTTTTGCACTCATATTGTAGACACCTTTCCATGTTGTCGAACGTACTTTTTGCATCATATTTTAAAATATGTGGAATGATCCCTTAAGTAGCATAAGGACCATCTCACAGGGTGGGTGGGAATGATGACTTGTTATCACTTTGTTTTCTGTGTCAGGGCCTAATGCTTCAGGTAACCGTTGGGCAATGTCTAATAATTTGAGGCAAATACCAGACGGTGCTAAGGTTAGTCTAACCCAGTCTCGTCTGTGGTCATGCTTTAGGTCAGAAATGAATGTTCTCACCCTCCTGCAGTCAGCTGTGGCCCAAGCTGCTCACCAAGGCTGTGCTTCCATTCCAGGACATCGTCTCTGCCCTGGAGGACCGTCTCAGGCCGCTGGTGCAGGCCGAGTTATCTGTGCTGGTGGATGTCCTCCACAGGCCTGAGCTGCTTTTCCCGGAGAACACAGATGCCAGAAGAAAGTGTGAAAGTGGTGGCTTCATTTGCAAGTAAGCAGCCCCTTTCTCTGCGGAGCTCAGGGGCAGAATCCCACTGACCAGACACAGCACTGGTTCCTGAAGAAGGAGGGGCTGGCCTGATTTTTGACTTTGATGAGTACAAGGTCCCGTGCTAGGGATCTGTTCTGACCTTCCCAAAGTAAGTGTGTAGGTTCAGTCCTACTTACTGACACTTGTTTTGGTGAAAATTTCTCCTTTGAACTGCATGCCCATTTGTTCATCTCCATTCAACACGTGTGGATAGGGTGCCCACCGTGAGCTGCCATACAGACTCAACAAGCCATGGCCTTTGTGCCCTCAAAAAGTTCTCACCTATCAGGGCCTCACAGTCTTTTCCTAACAGCTTTGTAGTTGGTTAGTTTGTGCCTTGGGGCAAAATCTAGAAGAAACGATTGGTTCCGTCACCAGAAATCTCCATCTGATTTTCACCCTAAGTTTGGTTGGTTGTTTAGCTTGAGCATGGGCTCTGCCTGAGTTTCTTATTTTTCTGGGCCCCTCAAAGAATAAGACTGGATCAAGAGAACAGTGTGTTTGCTGCAACCATCGTACTCCTGAGGGTTTTTTTACACCCCTGGCATATTTTAGCCACATTACTGACAATCCTCAGTGGATAAATAGCTGCACTTCCTAAATGAGCTGGTTTGAGGGAGCCCCTGTCTCTGTTCTCCATCCTCTATATCATTTCTCCACTATGTGTGGCCGACCCGTGGCCAGGGAGCCTGTTTGCTGTTACCGACCAGCAGGTGTCGCTATTGAGACACCAACGGGCTGTTCTTAGTGCAGGGAAGGCCCGGAAGCCTGTTTAACCGGGGAGCCCTTGGTAAATACTTGTTCATTAAATGACTAGTTACAATAAGTTGATTGTCAAGTGTTTTTTTTTTTTTTTAAATTTAAAGATCGTTTCAGGGCTTTAATCCGTGGTTTTCCCCTCCATTCAGGTTAATAAAGCACACTAAACAGTTGCTAGAGGAGAATGAGGAGAAACTCTGCATTAAGGTCCTACAGACCCTCAGAGAAATGATGACCAAAGATAGAGGCTATGGAGAAAAGGTACTGCATTTTATTTTCATGTTAAAACTAGGTTTTGCTATTAAATTGAAGTGGAGTGGGAGCGGTTAGAAATCCACCTTAGTTCAGGCATATTCACTGAGGGGGTTAAATTTTTTTTTTTAAAGCTATTTATCCTGCCCTGAAGGTAGCTAAATCATATGACTGTCTCCTTAAAGGCATATATACGTAGTTGTCTCTTACAGGCTGCTTGCCATACAATCTATAATCAGAAAAACAGCAACAGCAAGATTTTCCATATGTTTAAATTCCCAATGAGAATGCAAATGCCTCTTGTGTATCAAGGTGTGTGTTCCTGAACTTTGGGTTCCAGCTAAGCATACCTGTGGGTTTACTTCTTTCTGGTGAGATGTTACACAATCCTTCCAGTGTATGAAGAAACTGCCTCCAGTTCTAACTGGAATGAAGACGGACAAACATGTCACCTTTTCTAGTTGAGATTGGGAAATGGACCATCCCTAGGACATGAGACTTCTTAGCACATGCAGTGAGCAGTGATGTACAGAGAACAGCCCTCACACCCCCGATTTTGGTCCAGGTGGGGTAAAAAGAGCCCCATTGCTCTTCCTTTCTGCCCCCAGCAAAAAAGCATGGGCCTGAGTTTAAATCTCACCAGTGTTCATTTGAAGGTAATAGTGTTCATTGTCTTCAAGCCACTTCTGTCAGCATTTTCCCAGCATGTAATGTGCTGATATCACTGACTTGTCAAATACACAGTAACTCATTCATCTCTATGAAGAAGCCTTGGTAATTAAATCACAGTCGTTCTCATCAAAAGGGATGGTGACAGCCAGATTTTTGCAAGTGTAAAAGTGTGTCAGAATCTTGCTTTCTAACCTAAGCAATATCTGTCATTAATATTAGAGCAATTTAATGTGTGAGGGTCTTTGGATAAGAAAAAATAAAACAGAAAGGTATGCAGTCCTTTTTGTGGTATACATTTCTCCACTGCCTCCAAACCCAAGGCTTTTAAACGTCACCCTAAATTTGTACAGTGTATAAATTAAAACTGGAATAAGTGTCGCTTAATTAGAAAATAAGTGTTTATAACTCAGGAGGAATTTTGTGTGGGAAACCTGCCAGAAAAGAGTTTATAAATATGAAAGCAAAGAACACTGGTACAAGTGGGAAGTAATGAGATGAGCTGTCCGTACAGCACCTGTGTAGACAACTAGGTAGGTCTTGCACTAAAAAAAGGCAGGGGGTGGGCAGTAATAGAGAATACACTTAGCAAATAAGTAAGTAATAACCATTTATTCCACAAGATGTTTATTTTTCTTAAGGTGAGATTTAAGAAATGTTTTAAAAATATGACTCTAGTTATAGAAATTCACTCGCCATAATACAGTGAAATCCACCAAAGGGACCTTAACCAGCTGTGAATATATTAGCACCTTTGGGGCAGAGAACTTGATTTTAAAATGTGGAGACCACAATTTTCTCTTCTTGAGAATATCTGTTTCTTTCTATACCCAAGGTACTTAAGGTAAACTCTGTGTCTCAACCCCAGTGAATTTTTCAAGTTGTGATGATACTTTTATTTCTCTGAAGTTTTTCTTTTTATAACATGGAAAGTAGAAGTACTAGGAGTTGGTCGAGTGTTTGCTGCTGAACAGAAAAGTACACCGGGGTCTTTGGGGCCGTGTAGAGGTGTGCTTCCCTGCTCCCTTTCACTACCCAGTAGTGCCAACAGGAAGAACACCGTCACGGCCTCCGGGAGACAGCAGACCTGAGATGTTGTACCACTGCCTGTGAGAAAGCTCATGGAGAGTGACAGAGCCAGGGCTTCAAGAGGGCAGCAGATGGAGGTCACTATCAAAGAGTTATCAGAGTTGAGAAGAGGTTCTTAGGCTGTAGCTCAAATCCCTTTTCAGCTGGTGAAGAAATGAGTCATACCCTAGCAGATAGAGGCTTGGAGGCAGGATGACATTTCTTTCCAGTCTGATTGGAGCTGTCATCCCCCTCGTTGAAAGTGAAAGTACTATAAGCAAGTATGGGAAATGCTCTGCAACCAAGGAAGACATTCTGGAAACCCGTGCTAGTCAGCAACTCCTGACCGACAGCACGTATGTGCCAAGCTTCTGGCCCCAGGCTCTGACTGCTGGAAAAGGCTCCTTAACCATTCACTTCAAAAGGGGGTGGAGGGTGTGAAACGATTTCTGTTTCTTCCAGTTTGGTTGTTGGTATCCACTCTGTCCAGTTTCACAAAGGCTTTTGGAAAATGCCTTTGTTGGTTTGTTGGCTGCCCCTGTTTGACTAAAGAAGCGTGACGTATGGGACAGCCTGACTCTTTCAAGGGTGGAAGGAACAGAGCCAAAGCAATAACCTTTCTTAGGCGAACCTGTGGGCATTAGTCGATAAAATAAATGAGGTGTCCTTTGGACTGCGTGCTTGGGACACAAGGGCAAGTGTGAATGCCATTTCTGTCTTCTTGGCGCCATTTTTCTATTAGTTGCTTCTTAAGTGGAACTTGTCCCATGACTAACACCCTCCTGGGACATCCAGGGCTGTTCTCCTCCCTGCCCTCTCCTGAGCCTTCATGGTCATGGATCTGGTCCACTGGGCTCTGGTATCACCTGTGGTTTGCGTCAGGCCCTACGAGTCAGATCCGTGAGAAGCCAGTGGTCAGTCCACTTGTCTTGGTTCATTGCTTGAGATGTGCCCATCCAAGAACTATGACATATGATGGAAAGGTAAGGGCTGGACAAAGAAGATGGTCACAGAATTTAATCATGATCATTTAGGAATTAAGTCCTCTTTTACTATTGTATCTCTAAAATGCAAAGGACCAGCCATATTTCCCAAAGAGTGGTAAATATAAAATAAAGGAATATTTCAAAGGATCACCAAAATAACGATGGAATACATTTTTGTGTGATTCTTGCGTTTTTCTGTCCAATGTATTCAAAGTTAATCAACTTTAAAATCAGGACTTTGCAACCATTCTGTGTGTGCAGTGCCTACTAAACTCTGCTTTTAATTTACAGATTAAACCATTAAAAAAAATAACCTCCTGTAGCTAAATATCTCTAAAATTTAACCTGAATCTCTCTATAACTCGTAGAACATCTTTAAGCTCTTAGACCCTGCTCGAAAGGAAAGCGTAATTATTTTATATACTGGCTACTACTGTTACTCTACTGTAGGATTTTTATTAAGCTACTTTTTATTTAAGTTATTAGTCACAGGGCTTTGGAAAGAAATTCAGAGGCCGACAATTAATGTGAAAGTGTATCTCAATTTATTTAAAGTCCATTTTTTTCTTCTGAGTAATAGTAGCTGTTATACTACTAGAGAGTTTTTTTGACCTTCAGTAATGTCAGGGTTTTCATTTCATACGAATTGTCAGTCCCCTGTTAATTACCAGTACTTCTTTTCTCTAGGTGAATAAACTATTAACATTTCCAGCTACCAGTGTTTCTAATAGGATTTTAAATTTGCAAAATGTACTAAATGTTAATGAAACATAATCTTTAGTACATTTTGTGGATCATCCATCTATCATCAAACAAGCATAATTGTGATCAGTGCTTTTGTTTTTTCTTTTTCTTGAACTTGATGCTAATAAATCATTTACTTGTTACTACTCTCACTTGGGTAGGCACTAATCACCTTAGGGGAAATTTGTTCTCTTCAATCATCAACAGTATCAGGATTCAGAGCTTCTGGGCTTGGTATATGCTGGTCTTACTACTTAAATTGAAGTTGGATCTGATTTAGTCCAGTGATCATTTGGACCGCAGACTCCCGCCTCCCCCACTGAATGGGAAGATGAGTCCAAAGAAAGAATTTTGTCCTAAGCTGAGTTGATCAGTGTTTAGCCTTTGACTCTACTCTTTGCCATCCTCTTCTGAAAGGACATGGTTCTTGATTGGGGAACTTGCCCTTGCCCACAGCTCAGTTCAAGGGTTTTCTCTACAAGAGAGTGCGAAGGTGCTGTCCTGGGCTCTTGGTTAAGTGACCTGCGAGGTTTGATACCTGGCATGTGAACAAAGGGTGGCAGCACCCTGCCCGTTCGTTCCGGAGCAGAGCATTGCAGAGCAGATGTCAGGGTGAGGTGCGCCGGTGTCGAGAGCGCCTGCGCCTCTTAAGATGGTCATGATGCTTCAACCTGAGTCAGTGATAAGAATACAATGACAAAGTTTCTAACACTTAGCTTGCTTGTATTTCCTTTTCTAACGCTTCCTTCTTTTTCTCCCCCCCCTTTTTTCTTTTCCAGCTGATTTCCATTGATGAATTGGAAAATGCAGAGGTCCTAATTTCATTTTTTTTTTTAAGTGTCCCATGGTGATGTTTCCATGACCCTCTGCCATTGAACTCTGTGATCTGTCCCCTAGTCTCTGCAGCGTCTAGTATCTGACTTTGTGTAGTGTTGGCTCTGGGAGTGAGTCGAGTCCTTTGTGTTTGTGTTAGCATTTCCCATGAGTTTGTTTGCCATTTGTCTTTGGAGATCCCATCTGAGTCTAGAGAAAGATTTTCTAAGCTGTGATAAGATTTCAATCCTTCACTGTCTAGAATCTCAACTGAATTTGTGGTTGACACTGGCTATTAACATATCTCTGAAACTGAGTGTTGATATTACCATGAGGAGCTTTTCTGTCCATATGTGAAGCACCCATGCAAAAAGAAATAACTACATTGGTATAGCGTGGAAGTAGTCAAAGAAAAACCAAACGACTGCTCTCTTGGCCTACATGTTGGAAGTGTTAAGTGTAAGGGGTCATATAAAATTTTGTCAAAGTGCCGTGCAAATTCCACAGCCCTGGTTGAGACTTGCCAGCTGCTGGCTTGTGGTGGGATTAGGAATGTACAATATCCCTGGCTTCTCTTCTAGAAAAACCAACTAGAGATCAAGAAATTGAAATGTCATCTGATGGTTTCTATACTTATGTATCAAATTAGTTTCATTTACCCAGAATGACCCTGGAGACTGATCAGTGGCCATTGTGTTTGGGATTTGAGGGTGTCTTAAATATTTTCTCTCCTATGAATATTTTTCAACATTTCTTGCCATATCTGTAGGATGTGATATATGTTTGGTAAATGATAATAGAAAGGATTAATGAGGGGAATTAATGCATATAATTGAGGGAGTTTAATTGCTTAGTAAATTGAAGCAGACTGGAAAACACTTTTATCTGACTTTTAAAAATTAATTTTCTGGTCTACTTCTTTAAGTATCTGTTCATTCTTTTGGTAGAACGGTTAATACCTTATTTTGGTGGGATAGAGCTACCAAATAGAATATGAGGCCTGTTCTAATATCTACCACCATAATTTCAGAAATACTAAGAGGTGGTTCAGGTGTACCTAAGGAGAGTTTGAATCACAGACTTAAAACTGAGAGCGACACGAGCGGTTATGAATTTGGTCCAGTTCCCTCAGGAATGGAGCTCAGAGAGGTTAAGTGAGTGGTGTTAGCTCACACAGGTAGATAGCGGCTAAAGCAGAACTAGTACTGCTGGCTCAGCTGCTGGCCTGGAGCGCTTACTGCAGACTTTTCCTTAAATCGGTCAGCATGAACAGGTGAGGAGGCCGTGCTTCTTTGGGATGGATAGAGGGTGAGAAAAACAAAAGGTTGTACAGGGGTTTAACTACTTTAACTACAGTGATTTTTGCTCCTTCCTGTTTGGTCTTCTCTCTTCCGGGTTATTTGTATGCCAGCAGAACGTCTAATGCTGAATTTTCATACTGGCACCCTTCGACACTCTTGTTTCTCCCTAGAGTTGTAAATGCCTCTCTAATTTGAATTTTTCCTCTGAAATATTGAGGTTGAGTTTCTATTTGCTTAAAGACAAATTAAGCCAGGAAAGGAAAACCTTCCCTAATCGGAGTCTGCAGTGTTATTAATATACTGTTTTGCAGCATGGTAATCATTTGATGTGTTTGCTTTGCTCAAGATAGAACTTGGGTCTCCTGGCTGGGAGTTTACTGCTCGCTTATGGAAAGATTCCACAGTTGGAGCAGGTGTGTTTATAATTATACACTAGGAAATAGAATACTGTCTGTTTATAAAAGAAGAATGTTCTGGCAGCCACTTGGATTCTTTGAAAATTCCCTGAGGAAGCAACTGTGGATCCCCTCTCCGTTGTTATCCCTGGCAACCCACAGAGCCCTAGAGCACCAACAGTGTCCCCAGGTCCTCAGCCTGTCGGATCTGGCCCTCTAAGCAGAGATGCCTGATTGGCCTTTATTATCCATGTCTGTTCTGGAAACAACTGCAGCTCCTGAGGTTTCTCTCCCACCAAGCCTTTTGTCCATGTGTGTGGGTGAAAACCGGCAACCCACAGCTGGAGTTCTGCAGAAACTCCGTTAAGAAACTTAATGAGAGTTCACGCTGGCCCGTGGTTATGGGCAAGGCCTCCCACCTAAATTGCAAACCAGCCCTTCCACCTTGAAGCGTGCTGGGGAATAGCCCCCGAGCAGGGTACGGCATATCTGGAGAGCCATGGTCCCTAGATTGGGGAAGGACCACCACTCTTCAGTGATAAAGGCCTGTTGAGCATTGTGAGAGAGGAGATGTGCAGTGAACGGCTTGGGAAGAAAGCACAGCATCGTCCGAGTCTCTGTCTGTGCTCTGAGAAAAGAGGGTGAAGTGAGGACAGAATCAGAGTCACTGCAAGAAAAGTGCATGGTGGGAGCCTTCCCAGCTGTCTTCTGGAGTAAAATTTCATTTGAAACCAGGAAAAGGAGGGTTTTCTTTCTTTTCTTTATTATTATTATTATCCGTTTTTGCAAATAGGCAGGGTCTCCGTCCTTACCCCTTGATTTTACCTTTTCCTTAGGGGGCAGGGAGAGGGCGAATGAGGGGAGAAGCGTAGGGAGCTGCTTCCATTAGTGTCCATTCAGCTTATTCTTAAGTTTGTATCTCGACGAATTGTTAACCTATAGACACACACAAATCAAGATGGGGACTGTTTCTATCAGCCCAGAAAGTTCCCTCATCTACCCATTCTTGGCTTTAAACAGACACTGATGGCTGCTTGAGACATTCGTTCATATGACTAATACCTGAGTGCCTGTTCCATCCCAGGCGTGTTGACTAGGGGAGTTGGGTCCAAATAGGCACAGTGTCTGCCCTTCTGGAGTTTACGGTTCTGTGGAGGTGACAGACGATAATCCAAATTAATGTTAAATGACAGCCATCAACCATGAGAAATACAGGAAGGTGAAGTACTTGGGGTCATGAGACCACGTAACTTAGAGACTTGTACCTGAGCAGGGAGGTCAGGTGACAGCTTAGGAGGTCAGGTCACACCATGAGGACCACTGGCAGGTGAGCATGTTCGTCACTTTTCTAAACTGTAAATTTCTGGACTAAACAAAGGGATGATTTTGATGCAGCACTCCAACTTCAGGCCGAGGCGGTGGGCAGAACGGTAACCTACCTCATTTTCACGTGTGCGTTTTTGGAAAGGAGGGCGTGTTTAGAAAGTGTGTGCTGTAGCTCAGTGGACATGCTGCATTTCTTCCTATTTGAGATATGATCAGCGTTTAATCACTGTCGCTTGGAACCCTGACCTCTCCAGAGCCACTGGTGGCAGTTGGCAACCTCAGCTCCTTGCATTGCAACGAAAGAGCAAGTGGGATTGGTGTTACCGCTTGTTAGGGTGGCAGCAGCCTGCCTGTATCTGCCTATATATTGAGTCCTCAGCTTCTGCCACCGAGAACTGCATCTGCAAGCAAAGGAGGCCACTGCCAGTAAAATTTGGGGGGGGTGGGGGGAGAAAACAGAGAAGAGAAACCCAAGAATTATTCAATTTCACCTTCAGGGGGCGTTCTCATGACATCCAACCCAGGGTGGAGGTGTCCTACTTTTGTACATTGCTGCGAACTGCTGGGTTGGGCACCTGCCAGCATTCAGGCGGCAGTTACATAAGAGCTTCTTTTTTTCCTGGAATTTAGGCTCGCTGCTGATGTGTGACCTTCAGCAGTAATTGCCAATAAATGCAGCGGGGCTGTTTACTGTTAGACACTGGCAGCCATAGAGCAAGTGGGCTCAAGTCGGAGCATACAGGAGCTATTGCAGAATCTGGGGAAGTTTTGTTTTCTTTCTCTTTTTTTCTTTTTTTTTTAAATGCTGAGATGATTCCATAATGACAGAAGTTGTATAATTCAGTCAAGTCAGAATGTGGTTTTTGAAAATGAATTTTACTTTTGGGTTCCGATGAACTTGTTCTATAAGACACAGGTGAAACTTCATCGTTGGAACTAGATAATGTGTATTTCTTACTTTGTTTCTAAAAACAAATGCCATTAGTAAACGGCATTGTGTTAGCAAACGTGAAGATTTAAAATTGCCCTGCTAAAACGTTAGGTAACTTCTATTTTAGCTCAATTTTCTTTCAAGCGTTCTGTTCTCTTAATGTGGGTTTTCAAAGGCTCATGAAGGCCAGGACCCAGCAAACATATTTGCAAGGCCATTCGCTGTTTGTTTTTTTTTTTCCCTTCTCTGAGATGGAGTGGGTGAAAGGAACTGAAGCCTGATTCAGGGGATTGGAGATGGTAAATTCTCTTTGCTGTGCTGATAATTAGATCTATAGTACAGTCTCATTTCTTGAACTATATTCAACCTCTGCTAGGGGTGGCCCATGGAAGGAGACATCTTATTTCAAAGGAAAATTCTAGAAGCCCAGGGGAGAAGGATTCATGTTGATGGCAGCAGGAAACAGTGTGTTTTAAGTGGCTCTGCTCTGTGTTGGCCTGTAATAGGCACACATGAAACGGATGTGTATATGTATGTACATACGGTATGTATGTATGTGAGGATGTGCCGTTGTACACACACCACAAATAGGAACCCTCAGAAGTCTGTGGGGTTTTTTTTAAGAATGGCGAAGTATAATTTCCTTCATTTGTAGTAGAAATCCATCCCCGGCTAAAATGTTAGGTACATTATGTATAGAAAGCGAGTGTTTCAGCATCTTATCTGCACGAATCTAGTTACTACTCAAGTGCCGTAGTTACGATGACCTGATTCGTGGCCTCATCTGGGAAGGACACTTGGGATTCTGTACTTTGAGGTTCATTTTGAATTTCTGTTTCAAAGCCAGTCATTTGAAATCTTTTTCCTGTGAAGTTTGATTTTGCTGACCTTGTCTAAAAGCACTGAGAAAGACGTAAGATCCAAGAAGAAATACGCAGAGGCAGTAGAGGGCAATAGTTGGTTCCCAAGTTCAAAACCAGACAGCATCGGACCACTGCCAGTCACCTGTTCATTTGGGGAGACTTCACCTTGACTGGAGGTGTCAGCGTCTGATTATAGTGGCCGATCCTGAGATGAGGTGGTGGAAGACAAGTACCTGGGGAATGCAGAAATACTCATTTTCTCAGAAGAGTCTCCCTTACTATGTGGTCACTGAGAATTACCTTTCATGTAAAAAAAAAAAAAGTTACTTTGATAATAAAAATATGTTGAGAAAATCAGTTCATTCATTTACCAAAATTATCTTTTGCTTTGGATAATATATATTGTATTTATGTAGCTGTTATCTGATTTGAACATATATAGCTTATTAATATGCTTACCTTTTTCAAAAGTGTGGCTTACTGCCATAAAAGAGCCTATCCTCCCGGAAATACAGGTGAAATCCTCATAGGAAGCAGTGCTGGTAAAGACCATTGGTTATTTTACCAAATTATACGCCAGGCTTGGTTTGGCCTTTTCGATGCCTGAAATCATTTTATGTCCTATTGTGCTGTATTATTTAGAGAACTTGCCTGTTAGATATTTACGAAATGAAGTTTACTGAAAATATACCAAGCGTTACTTAATGTTTTAGTTGGAAAGGAACCCTAAGTAATAAGCTCCAGTCTCCTTGAACTACAGGTCAGGAAGTGGAAGCCCAGAGAGGTTCAGTGACTGCCTGAGGGTCACACAGAGCGCCAGCGCCTGCATGAGCCACGGTCGCGTGATACCTGTCCACTGCTGTCAGTTTTTCTATTCTGTTTCCTGAATGGATAGCGTTAAAAACTTGTCCTCTGTTTAAATAGTGATTCCTGAAGCAGCAAAAAATGTTCTGTTGTCTCAAAAGTCTTTCTGTAATGTTCTAGGGAAAAGGTCAGTAACTGTAATTTTTGTTCTAAAAATTAAACGAAAACTAACATGACGACAGTTGAGGGAGGCAGTAGAGTGTCAGTACAATCATAAAACATATCAGAAACGACTGATCTCTGAGTGTGTAAGAAATAGCTATATACTACCCATGAACGTTCCGAAAGAATTCAAGGTGCTTCTTTGGACAAAGAGATCTCAGACAAGAGAATTTTTAAAGGACACGCTACTTCCTTCCATTCCGTCTTCTTCTTTTTCTTTAACTTTTATTTTGATGGGCAAGGGAGTAACAGGATAGCTCTGTAGTTTCCTACAGTCAATCCCTGCCTATAATTCTTTTGTTCTGATCATACAGAATCAGTATAAAGGATATGTTGGTGAAATGTGGCCAAAGCCAATTGTAAAAGATAGTACTTTCCCATTTGTATCTCTGACTGCTCTAAAATGCATGGGAAGTTGCTATAGTTCTACTTTTTCTTATGTGTCCTTTTTGCACTAAGAGCAGATGGCACGAGTGTTTGCACAGTTTTAATTCTTTAGCCTAAAGCATACAGGATGTAAGGATAGAGTTAAAGTGCGTTCTTGGATCGTGATATTGTTTATATTATCTGGAAAACACATACGCCTGAGCTCTGGTTTTATTTTCCTCACCACACTCAAGTCCTTGCTACCACTCTGTGCTTCCCGACCCCAACAGGAAGCGAAGCACGTTGGAGGGAAATTTTCTCCCTGAGGCTAGTGGAGCTGCACTCAGGTCTGAAAGCTCTTGTGTCCGGAATCCAGTGAGCAACCCCCCACCTATGCCTCCTTGTCCTTCTTAAATTAATCTTCGTACTTAAAGAGAGGCCCTGTATCTTTACTGCATTTTACCTGTTGGCAAATAGAAAAAAAAAGAAAGAGAGAAATCATTAGGTTACATAATAACAGTCTTATATGAAGAGCATTTTTTTCTATCTTGGGGATTAAACCACGAAAAGGGGTATCAAGTGTTGAGCTGGGTTGAGACCCCGCCAGATTTCACAGCTTCCAGCCTCCCCACCTCGTGCTTTCAGCACCTGTGCTGGCTCACACCTGACAGCCACGCTTTGGCCTCCCGGGAGGTGTGCTGTGTCGCTGGAGTCCCGCCGAAGGAGGCCAAGGTCACTCAGTTGCCGCGTGAGCCTTGGCTTCGTTCCATGGCCCCAGACCGCACCTTGAAGCAGCCAGCCGTGCCCGGTGCGTGACTTTGGTCCCGGGCAGCCCAGGGTGGGGTCTGGCGGTTACATCTGATGTCAGTCCCTCCTCCAAGCACGTGCCCTCCGGGGGACAGATTCGTGGTGCTGCTGCCACGTGAAACTGTGGACTTTTTAGCCGACACGTACACCCTCGCAATTGCCTTTCCTTTTCCTCGGGGCCATCATCTTGTCTCTCAGGTATGGGTTGAGTGTAACGAAGTTGAGCGGCAGTCAGAGGAGTGGGCTGTCTACGTGGAATGGTGGGGGTGGCTCCGGGGACCCCAGGCCCTGGAGCCCTGAGGGAAGTACATGGAGGGGCGAGTGACCAGCCAAGTAACCCTGCAGCCAGGAGCCTTCCTGTCTCCTCCCAGAGCTGCTGGAGCAGAGAGGCTTTTTCAGTCCCTAAGCTGGAGCCTCGGGTCTTACCCTCTGATTCAGGGCCGGAATGTGGGGAAAGGAGAGACCCAGGAGGACGCACCTGCCCACGGAAGAAGCTTGTCACGGACGAGTGGTGGTACAGACTTTGCAAGGGCCTCGGGCCTCCGGGGAGGGGGCTGCACCTGAGGCCCCTGTTGTCATCACGCACACACTTCTCCCCTCCCTGAGCCTCCGTGGGGATACGCTGTATCACTTTTCCTCTCTGTGGACGAACAAAACATAGATGTGCAGTAGTTCTTCCTTTGACATCGTTTTTGGGGTTTTTTTTTAAGGCACACTTCCTTCTTGAACAGTGGTAGACTTTTTTCTTACCTTAATTTAAATGTGTTTTCCCATCTCAGGCCAGTTGTCTCTCCCAACACAAGCCCATTCAGTTCAGTTCAAAAGGGAGGGTGTCTCCTGCCCTCAGTGGCTGAAGCCCCTTTCGGTGGATGTGGCACCTCTGTCACCTTGTCATTGATCTTGCCCTCCATGTTTCGTCCTTGAGTGTTGGTCTCTGGACTTTTCACGGCCCATGAGATGCACGTGCTGTAACTAACATGCTTCATTTTACTCCCAACTAGCTGCCCCAAGCTCCGGCTTCTGAGAACTCCACCGAGGTGTGTGCTGCTCACCTGTATTTGCAGCGCCAGCAAATACGGGTGCTTGTCAGTGTTCCTGGTTGAGTGTGTGAGTTGTTCTGGGGAAACGTCTGTCCCGCTGGTAGGTGCAAGGAGGGAAGTCTCTTGTCTGCCTGGGGCCTGATCATTGCTGTAATCGGGTGGCTCTTGGTATAGAAAGAAATTTCTTAGTTGCTGGAGCTTAAACCACAGGGTCCTGCAGGTGAGGGCACGTGACTGTCCAAAGGTTTTCACACAAAACCGTTCATCTCTGTCTTGAAATGTTCAGTTGAGAAATGCTGGAACGTCCAGGCCTTTCTGCTGTGACACAAAATAGAACTCTGGGTTCTGCGCAGAGATGAAGGGAATTTGAAGTTCTGGATAATAATGTATAGTTTTGGTGAAGCTGCTGATAAAGTTGTAGTTTCACAGCGCACTGTTTCTGTTCTTCCTGTCGCTAACTCAGCTTGCTAAATGAGGGACTAGAATTAATTAAGACATCTAAAGTTATAGAGAAGCTTTTTGGGGAGGCATATTTCCAAGGATCAAAATTTACTTTCAGAAACAGTTATAGAATCACAGGAGTCAAAGCTAAAATGAAGTGTAGTTTATCTGAAAGGAGATCTTAGAAATGAAACATTATCAAATAGCTGAGTTCCAGTGGGGATGCTTTGTAATGATCATTCTCTAATATTCTAATCGGAGCTCTTCAGCATCAGTAGCCTTGATTAGAATGCCGTGTGCTGGTGGCCTGGGGAGTGCTGAGGTCTCATGTGTGTGTCTGCTTGGAAGTGTATGCGTTGATGTCCTCAGGCATGTGCTGTGCAGTAATGCATGTGTGAGTCATGTAAGGACCTGCCCGGTTGAGTCTTGCATCATGACCCCTTTTGGGTTCATGTAAATGTACCTAACATTCAAGTTCCTTTTCATAATCTGTGCAAAAAATAATATTGGCCAAAAGTATTAGTTGTGTGCCTGTTCATTTTAAACAGTGCCCGAGGGTCGGGGATGGGCGCGTTGTTAAGCGGTATCCGAAGTGATGGAGCATTGGTATCTGTCTGGGGAAAGCCCCACACAGGCCTGTGTTCCTTCTGTGTCAGTCTTCGCTGTGTACGCATGCTCCGTGTATTTTATTTGTGGCTGATCCTGAAGATGGGAGTGTCTCCCTAGTGTTGTACGTACTTAAATGGAATTTCTGCCTGCTTAGCAGGAGGTTGAACCGAGTCCACCCCTGAGGCAACTGGAGGACCATAAAAGGGTACGTAGTCCTGGGTGTTGGGAGCTAATGACCACAACACTGTCCACAGCCACAGGCTGTGACTTAAAGACGGATGGTGATGGTGGTGGTTGTCATTGTCATAGCATTAATTGACTCAGGACCAATCACAGCCATTCACAGAAATGAAACCGACTGGTGATTCTACCCGTATAAACTACCTGTTCACGCACTACACCCAGCCGGTCCCCGAATAACGGCCAAGTCAGCTTTTCATATCCTCTCTTCTTCTCCTGGAGTGGCTTTTCCCTTAAGTGTAGCCTTAAAAACATTTTTTTTTTTCTGTAAGTAACGGATGATCATCATGGGTAAAGTATAATAAACAAAACAAGTATAATGGAAAAAATGTTCATAATTATACTGCCTAGCTAGAAAAGCTGCTATTGATTTAATATTTTCTTCTGCCCCCTTTTTGCACACGTGAGAATGTGTGGCAACACACACAGATACACTTTCATTGTCATTGGGGTTCTTCCAAGTGTATAACTTTTCTTCCGTGCTTTTGTCCTTTAATATATCTAAGCATTTTCTTTGATAGTCTTTGAAAGTTAACAACTGGCTAAAGTTCCACAAATTAACGAGTACTTTGTAATGTTTTCCTTTGATGAGGAACTGGACAAGTGTGTACATATGTGTATAGATTCAAAAAAGGGGAATTTCTAGGCCAAAGGGTAGATTCTCTCTTAAGGTGCTGATTACGCATTGCTAAACCATTTCCTAGAAGGCCACATATATCGTTAGCATGCTGACCACTGATTGCATGTTACCCATTTCTGGAAAATACCAGATATCCTGGTTTTCTGGGTGCCTATCATATGCCGATCACTATGCTAAGACTTTTACACGAGTTAACGCGTAAATGTTTATAAATGCTCTTGTTGACCTACCGAGACAGCCTTCCCCTCCATTTCACAAGTCATAGGGTTAGGAAATGGGCAGTCGTGGCGAGTACTGCCCTGAAAGTGTGTTCACCAGTGTCCTGGAGAATGTTCGTCTGAGACGAGTGGGTGCCTGGGGCACCTTTGTTCTGCTCACGTGCTTTCAGTCCCTGCCACAGTCCCAGCACATCTCGAGTCCTTTCCTATTTCTTGCGATTGTGCTTTCTCAGACTATGACCAAAGAAGCTCTTCTAGGAAGTTGGCATTCAGCCCTTCCCCACCAGCTTCCAGTGTCTCCTGCCGTTCATTGATCAAGGGCACCTTGCATTCCTGTTTTTTCCATCCTTGCCTGTCCTTCAAGAATTGTCCTGGGTCTTAGAAGTAGCCGGTAAAGGCACATAGCTGTCTCTCGTGCCCTAAGTTTGATTTGCTCCAGTGCATGAGCTTTGGAATTAGAAACCGGTTCAAGCCTGCCTTTGCCAGGCCCTCGCTGTGTGATTTGGGGCACATGATTTAACCTCAGTTTCTCCTGCTGTAGAATGCGGGTAATAGTCTCCATCCCTTATGACTGTTCTCCAGAGCTGTGCCCTTGAAGCACTTAGCACAGTGGCTGGATTCTGAGAAGAGATATTAATGATCATGGTCGCCTTGCATACTGAGACACAGCAGTGATTTGACAGACAACCGGAGTAGGAAAAGGAAGGTATTTTTAAATCAAGGTGCTGCCTTAGTGCTGACTAAGGTGTGAGAGGCTCACTGCTCATGTGAGAGGGTAATCTTTCCTGAAGCACCTGATTTTTAAGCGGCTGGAACCTGGGAGCCCAAAGGTCACTTTTCCTCTCCTTTGCGATCTTAACTCTTAGTGCTGTGTTCAACACTGGGCTATATTCCCACACAGTTCATTAGCCACGAGTTTCATTGACGGAATGAAACGCGTTTGAACTGACCTGCAAGGCAGGAGCTTGGTTTCTTGACTCCGCATCACTGACCTGCCTTTTTCACCATTTTCACCTGACACTTAACTGCAAATGAAACTCTTTGCCTTTGTCTTTTCTCAGTCTTAGGTAATCGTGTGTGGAATGTAGAATTTTTTTTTACCAGAGACAAACATCTGATATTGGTTTGCATGCTGTAGGTGTAAACTGCTGGGGGAAAACTAGTATTCTTTTTGAAGAAAAGGCTGCATGGCCAAATATGAGAGCTGGGGAAGTGATGTTTTTTGGGAAGTGACTTTTTTTCCTTCTCTGCAATCAGCTTTCTCAGCCCAGTACGCCGTGAACAGCTTAGTGCTGTTGAGTAATTTATATCAAGATGATTAGGAAGGCTTTTCTCTGCAGATTTTAATTTTTCCTAAATTAAACCACGAGCTCAGAAAAACAGAATTTTCCTTGAACCTAAGTTTTCACACTAAGGATTTGCATCACTTTTAATAATGCTTATGCATTTTCTCTTTCCCTTTTTTTTACCTAAAATTTTCAGTCTTTATTCTTTCAGAAAGGGAATGAATCTCATCTTGTTTTTTTTGTTTTTTTGTTTTTTTTTAAAAAAAGCAAATCCCACATGTTCTCTTTTTTCCCCTTGCCTTAAAATTTATTTTTTGTGGAGTGAAGGTGAGGTGCATGCGTGCCAAAAACCTTACAATTAAGAGGGGAAAAATTAAAAGTTTGGAGGGTGGAGCGTGTGTGTGTGTGTTTTCCATAATGAACACATTTCATGATATTCTCTTAAGGGGGAAAAGGTACCATTTGATGCATTGGTTGCTATGGTAACTGCTAGGGTTTGTCTGTGCAAGGAGAGGCAAAATGGTAATGTGAGATCCCTTTGTAACTTCAGTTGGCATCCAGGCTGCATAAATGTGAAGTTCCTGTTCCTGGAGTCCACGTGTTCCTGGACGGCATATGCTCCTTTCTCTACTTCCTGCTTCCTTGATTGCAAACTGACCTGGGTCTTGCTGATGAGACCCTCAAAACCCCGAGGAGCGGAAACGCTGAGCCACTCCAGTCCTAGGTGGAATCGTAGTGTGAAGCCTGTGGTTGAGTCTTCCCTTAAAGGATGCATGTTTGTTGGCTGGTGACAGTCACCCTGCCTTTGACCATTCAACCCTGTGGTCTTCCAGGTTCTTGCCACAGTGGCAATGTTGGCTCTTCTCTGTGGCTGCAGCTTACGGTCTCAGATCAGCCATTTACCTCTCAAACAGTGTTCTTGTGCTGCCCAAGAGGATCCCATAGAAAACTGGGATGGTTTCCTGCCAACCCTCCGTTCTGGGGGAGCTCAAAGTTTGTATCTTCAGAAACAAAATCAAGTAGGTGCATCATTGTGTTGACAAAGGGAAATGGTATTTAGTGTACTGTTACATTCAACGTGGAGGTAGCCTTGTCTTTCCCCCTTTTCTTTCTTAGTCAGCTTTCTTGACCATTCCTTTGAAATATGTGTTTCTCTCGTGAAGTCGGCCTTTTAAAATCACCGTGCTCTCCATGACTGCCTTGCAGAGTGTTGATAACGTTTGTTCTGGTGCAAAGCTATATCTTTATACCAAAATGTGGTTTCCTAAGCCATTAAAGAATATTATGCTGAAAACAGCTTACTTTGAAAGTATTTTTAAAGATCACAAATAGCTTCTTCACTGAAAGTACTCTTGGAATCTTGAATTTACTGGTAGTCGAAGTACGAAATGAGTTTCCTGTCCTAGTTACAAGCATTCTCCCTTGCTTAACTACGACGAGAGATGTATTTGTGGATGGAATGGAGAGAGGAAAATTGAGATTTCTTTTCATGCCTGAACTTTCATTTAAAAATCAGGACTGCCTTCCCCCCTTCTTTCTCTCCTGTTTACCCCATCTCTCCATTTTTCCCTGGAGTCTGACCAGCAGCATGCATTTAACAAAGGAGAAAAGCCAGGCTGTGTAGCCCTGGGACCTCACATCATTTTGACAGTTGAACTAAAGGGTTTTGTGCCTTGGTCCTTCTTCCCTGGTCCTGCCTCCCCACCACCCATAGGACACTCTTCTCCCTCCCATCTTGTTTTGCAAACACCCTCCTTGAAGTCTCCAGTCCTGTTCTTAGAGCCTCTTAACAAATCACTTTAAGCTCTACTGGCTCCCGTTACAGTGGCAGGTCTCTGCAGAAGAACTCCTGTGTCTCTGTTTTAGAGACTTGCTGTACTGCAGCACCTCTTCTCTCTGCTAGACTTCTCACTTACCTCTCAGTGATGTGCCAGAGGAACTCCAGGACTTAACTGCTTTGTCCTTGAGAAAGGGTCCAGGGGAAATCCATATATCCTTTAACTGGTAGAAACTTCCAGATTGGGAGGTGGTCTGGGAGTCCCTCAGCAAGACTGCACGAGGAATAGAGCCGAGAATAAATCCCACTGCTTTGTGCTGCTTTACCAATGTGCGTAGTATTTGAGAATAAGTCAAGGTTGTGTTTTTGGTTAGGTTTTTTTGTTTTTTTCTTTTTTGGTTAGAATCGTGGTAGTTTGTTATATCCCCTGCCTAGGAGTCCTTTGATATTTATGTATATTTTTAAGTTTTTACCATCGAAATGTTTAAAAATATCCAAAATACATATTTTGAAGAGTTTCAAGAACCCTCATTCGTAAGTCAGCTTCTGTGACTATCAACTCATGCCCACTCTTGTCTCATTTATACCCAGCTAGTACCCTCCTCCCATATTACTTCAAAGCAAATCCCAAATGTCACTTTATCCATGCGGCCTATTTTTTGATTGACATATCTGATCTCTGCCAGAAATTTATTTTCTGTTGCATTATTTTTTCTTCACTATGTGGCCCATTGACTATTTCTGTAAGAAAGGCTTACTTTCAGCTTATTTTATTTACTCTATTACTCTGATAGGTTGAGATTTTCTTTGGACCTTGGGATGAATGCTCTGGTTGGAGTAACATTTTCATATTGCTGTGGGGAAGATGACCTGTGAATTTTTCAATTTGTCTGAATTTTATTGGCTTATCCCAAAGGGATTTTCTCTTGTTTTGTTTTGTTTTTTGTTACTCTTAGTTACCCTCCGAGATTAATGTTCTGTCTTTATCACCGTGTGAGAGAGTACTTTCAGATATTTAATATTTTAGATTGATGCTTTTTTATGATGTGGTTTCCTGAGAAAACACTGAAGAAGTTAACTTTAGAGTTTCCAAATGCTCTTATTAATAATTTATTTTTTCACTGAGTGAGACTGAGCCAGTTATAACTGAGTACCTCTGTGTTGTTGTTTTTTTTAATATTAGTAGCTCAGTCATGCATTAAATTCAGAACCTGATTTCATTATCCTGTTTGAATTAAGGGTGAGGCCCTCAGGCAGATTTTGGTCAACCGTTACTATGGAAACATCAGACCTTCAGGAAGAAGAGAGAGCCTTACCAGCTTTGGCAATGGCCCGCTGTCACCAGGAGGACCCGGCAAGCCCGGGGGAGGAGGTAGGCCACGTGGGGTGCTAATTAGCTGCACGTGTGAACTGAGTGTGCCACGCAGGAGCTGCGTGTTTCTGATTAGCACGTTGGACCTCTAACAGATGCATTTGGGTTGCAAGTGTATTATTTTAGCAGCTTGTTTTGTCTTTGGTCTACCATCAAATTGGTGTCTAAAAATGTTTCCCTGCAATTAGATATTGGCTGAGCGTTTTGCCCCTTTTTCCCATGCAGCAGCCCTCTTGGTGATACTTGAATGACTCAATGAACTTGACTTTATCGCACATTTTCTCGTGGCCATGAGGACTCATGTTTTCCCATAAAATGAGTATTTGCTGTTGGCAGTGAGGAGGCGAAAGCCACCATTTATTATACACTTACTGAGCCGAGGGCTTTCCCAAGCATTTTGCCGTCTTTATCTCCTTTTCTCCTCCAAGTTACTATCTGGTAGGGACTGCTGTCATCCCTGTTGAACAGAGGAAAGGGGAGCTTGTTAGTGACTGGTCTGTAATGTAAAGCTACTTCAAATTAATTAAATCTAATTCTAATGCCCAAGCTTTGTGCCTCCCCAAAGTCTTAGGTTTTTGCAAAAAAAAAAAAAAAAAAAAAAAAAAAACAAAAAAAAAAATCTAAAAAAAACATTTTTAAAAGAAATTTTTTTTTTGGTTTTTTAAAAAAAAAAAAAAAAAAAAAAAAAAAAAACCAGTAAAGAATTGCTTAAAAACACATCTTGAAAGGAGTCCCAAAACATTGTAAGCACAATTACAGGTAAAGGCTACCAAAACGTTGAATTCAACTGTGAGCGATGGTGTTGGTTTTAAGAGGGGCCAGTAGTTCCGTGCTCAAAGCACAAATGTGAGTTGCCTGATTCCTGGGCTATGGTGATGACCCTTGAGCGCTTCCAGTCCTTGGTGGACTCCACTGGTGGCACAGAAATACTCAGTGGTTAGTAAAGTAATTCTGGCAGTCTCTGGGGAGTGATCTTGGGCTTCTCGCCAAATGAAAATGTAGAGCGGATGTGCCCACAGAGCACCCCAGAGACAGACCTTAGCTTCTCATCCAAACGTTCCCAGTGATTGTCAAGCAGAAGTTCTTTCCACAACATCTCAAAACTATTTCTCTTTACTTGCCGAAGTGCAGTCATTCAACAAACACGTGAGGCCAGACTGGAGCGATATCAGGAGGGGGGTTTGGAAATGCATCAGAGACAGGTTCTGCTTTAAGAAGCTGTTGGAGAGAAGATGTGACAGCCAGTGTCTACCTTGTACTAGAAATGCAATAGATTCTAGAAGGTCAAGGAAAGCAATGTAAAGGATGTGGCATTTGAATTGAACTCTGCAGGGAGGGACTGATAGATGATTTTCTGGGTTTTTTTTTAATTGATCACCCCATTTCCCCATGAACATTAATATTTCGGGTTTTGCCAATAATAGTGCAAGTTCTTAAATAGGCACTTTCTCAACACGATTGGAATCTGTTCCACTAAATCTCACAGGCCATCTCTTCCTAAGTATATTCTTCTCATCTGAAGCTCAGTGAGGAGATGAACTTTGTTTGGTTCACTCCCCTACCCCCCGCTCTCCGCTCCATGCCAAGCACTGAGTCAGTATTTATTGAATGAATGAATGAACAAAGTATGGGAAAGGGTGAGTTTTGGGGCTGGGGTGGGTTTCTTAGAGAGCTGAAGTGATCATTATAGGCTATGCTTCTTGAGCATGTTTAAGTTCTAAGAAGTGTTTAAGTTCGGTTTGTCTCTTAAACTCAGATCAGTTCTTAATAATTCTGCCCCAGGTCACTGTATTTTAATGTAAGGGAGAATCTTGACTGGATGGCTTTAAGTCTCTTGCTTGAAATGTCTTATTCTTCCTTCATCTTACCTGCCTACATTCAAGTTCCACCTCTGTTACTTACAAGCTGCACTGGGTGTCCTTGGACAAGTGACTTAATCTCTGTGTTAATAACGAGTACCTTCCTTTGTGCTTGTTAAGATAGCATCACTGAAGTGTTGAGTGCACAAAGTGTTGGTACGCGGTAAGTATGCAATAAATGTTAACTGCTCTGATTGTGGTTGATAAGAGCAATGTTCCATCTTCCTAGGGGGAGGTTCCGGGTCCAGCTCCATGAGCAGGGGGGAGATGAGCCTGGCTGAGGTTCAGTGCCATCTTGACAAGGAGGGGGCCTCCAATCTAGTCATCGACCTCATAATGAACGCATCCAGCGATCGAGTGTTCCATGAAAGCATTCTCCTGGCCATCGCCCTGCTGGAAGGAGGCAACACCACCATACAGGTAAGAAGGCAGCTTCGCTGCTCATGGGGCGTCCTTGCTGAACAGGAGGAGGATTTGTTCCGGGAACCAGGTACTGGGCGGTGCTGAGACTCCTGTACGAGAGAGAGCTCATTCTTAGGGCGCAAAATTGTATTGTGCTGAAAAGCGAATTCTTTTGATATCTTGCTGTGGTCATCCTGTCCTAATTCAGACTTGGTTCTAAAACATGAGTTACATTCAAAAACTGATAAAACGCTGAGGATATGTGAAGAAAACTGGCCCAGGATTTGGAGCATAATAGATAATCCATAAATGTTTGTTCCATGAATGATTGCATGAATTATGTTTACAGTTTTTATCCAAGGTCATAGAGGATCCCATCACCTGATGACCAGAAGGGGTTTGGACTGTGTGTGCTATTTAGATTTGTTACATCTATGGACCTTGCAGCTCTTGCAAACTATATGTTTCTCTTTCTTTTAACTGAAAAGCTCAATAAAACTGAACCAGTTTGAACTAATAGGAGCTAATAGGGGAAAGCCAGGCTAGCTTAGTCAAAGATAAATAGAGGACTTTTTGTTGGCTTGTTATGACACATATTTTAAAATAATAATAGGAAGTAGAATTCTGAGTAGAAGTCCTTAAAGAAGCAATTTTAATGAATTTTAATAATATATACATAATTTTCACATGGACACGACAGTTAAAAAAATTCCTTTAAATATTTTAAAATACTTTGGATACTCCCTTCATGCATTCTTCATTCTTTGTTGGCTCTGAATAAGGGTTTACTTAGCTGTGTGTGTGTGTGTGTATACATACACACACACACACACACACACATTTTGATAACAGCTTTTGATTGAGATACAATTCATATACCATAAAGTTCACCCTTATGTATGTATTTGACTTGACCATATATTCTTTTTTTTTATGCCATTAATTATTACGCTAGGTCAGCAGGTGTACACTGGGATGTTTGGTCCCCTAATTAAATGTATTATTTCTTTTTTTAAAAAATAAGTTTATTTATTTTATTTATTTACTTTTGGCTGTGTGGGGTCTTCGTTGCTGCTCATGGGCCCTCTCCAGCTGCGGCAAGCGGGGGCCAGTCCTCACAGCGGTGTGCGGGCCTCTCACCACGGTGGCCTCCCCTGTTGCGGAGCACGGGCTCCGGGCATGCAGGCTTCAGCATTTGTAGCACGTGGGCTCAGTAGCTGCAGCTCACGGGCTCCAGAGTGCAGGCTCAGCAGCCGTGGTGCACGGGCCCAGCTGCTCCACGGCACGTGGGATCCTCCCGAACCAGGGCTTGAACCTGCGAGCCCTGCATTGGCAGGCGGGCCCTCAACCACTGCGCCACCAGGGAAGCCCTGACCATATATTCTTGGTCTTGAATTTAATTTCAGAATCTGGATTAATGAAATTTTGTTTCTTTGTGCAAATTTAAAAAGGGCATTTCTTCTCCTGGGCCTGAGCCAGGGCACCTGGGTTTCAGCCCCACTCGCTCCTGCAGCTAGGCGCCCTGTGCCCCCCCCACCCCATCCATGGCAACTGCGGCGGCCTCCAGCCCAAGTACCCCAACACACACTGCTGACGTTCTTATGTGCACTGCCCTCAGTTGAGATTTGTGCCGGTGGGAGAGTCCGCTGCATGACTGAGCTGTCCCACGGGCACCTGTGACCTGTAACATGTGGGCTGCCGCTTGATCTTGTCCCGCATGAGTCTGACCATGCGTGTGCGTGTGGACGGGTCCTGCAGGTCCTCTGATCACGAGGATTCGCTCGCCCACTGCCGTGGTCCTGCTGTCTGGGTGTGTGCGTTGTCGTGGAAGCAGGGCTGGAACTCTCCTGGTCTCTGAACCATGTGATTCCCAGGGACTAGATCAGTCAAACTAAACATTAATTGAGCACTTGCTGTGTACACGATGCTGAGCTAGGGACTTCGGGCAGTGGTTTCCAGACACTGGGGCCAGTCGGTCTATGAGAATTTTCTCCAGGCACAGCCAAGTGTGGAAACCAGGGTGATGTGGTCAGTGTTTCATAAACCAAATGTATCAGTTTGAAGGACCATCTGACCATTTTATTCTGAGGTGATAGCCTGTCCAATTTTTATTTTTTTTTAATCTCTGATGTCTTTTCTTGAATGAAGTGGTGTTGATAGTGGTTGGGGTTTTTTCCCTATTGGCCAAATAAGAAGTTGGAAACCTTAGGTTATTCCTTCCTCTCCTCAATTAAAAAAAAAAAAAAAAAAGTTGCTAATTTGCTAATCCCAGTCTTCAAGAAATTAAAAATGAAGCAAGGGTATAAGACTTAGTATACATGCACATAGGAAGCTGTGTCTCAAGAATGATGCGTTGTGCCATCCAAGCGGTAGGAAAGATACTGCAGACCCTCCAAGGAAGAAGTAACGGCAGCTGTGTGAAGAGTCAGTGAAAGGTTTTTTGATGACATGGGTTTTGAAGGATGGGTGTGGGTCTGAAAGCTGTGCACAGAGCTGGGGGGTGGGGAGGCTGGACCATGCCGCAGGGCGAGAAGGCCCAGAGGCGCAAGAGTGGAAGGCGTGCTCACAGGGCAGGATGTTTTCTAGGAGGGGCATAGGAGGCCTTTTGGGGTGTTGGAAACGTTGGGCTACATGTTGGTAGTTACGTGGCTATGAATCTGTTTCAATCTCTATGAGCCATACAGTTAGAATTGGTGTGCTTTACTATACAGAAGCTATACTTCAATAAAGCAGGAAAATATCCTGAGCCTGGTGGGGACAGGACGCCATGAATGGAGACTCTCCAACGCTCGCTCCCTCCTCAAGGCTGGTGCCTTGGACCCATTTATAGTTAATGCATGTTGGCCAAAGCATCACACGATTGCATGCCAGAAGCCAGAAGGTCAGAGGGCCCCCCACTTGGCCCCGGGAGGCTTTACCGAGTCTGGATGACTGGACACAAGAAGACACCGTTAATTAAGGAATAATGAAGCCCGGGGAGGGCTCGAGGAGACTGAGGGCTGCCGGCGCTGAGCCTGGCTGGCACGACGCAGTCTGAGTTTCTGGCGAGATGCTGTGTTTTTCACAGTGTACCCCTGATGGTGATGGCAAGGCACACAGAAGCTGTTTTTCCTTCAAGTTCTTTATCTTGTAAAGTAATTACGAATATTAGTTTCATGTTTTCACACATTTATTACTCATATGCTCAGGCTCCAGATGAAATGCCTCGGTGGAGCTCCAGGCCCAGCCTCTCGGCGAGTGGAGCTGCTGTCTGTTGGAAGAGCCAGTGTGCTCACGGCTGGGTGGGCCTGGATAGGGTGGCCTGTGAGCCCCCTGCCAGCTTGGGAGGGCACAGCATGGAGCGTGTGCTGGCTCTGCCCGCACCCCATCTCTCTTCCTCCTGTGATTTCAGGGGTTGCTGGGAGGATTTCACCCACTGCGTCATTAGAAACTGTGGTTCCAGGAAAATTCATTCTAGCCTGCAGCTGACTTGGCCCTGAGCTCCTCTTTCTCCAGAGAAAATGATGTGGAATTCAAGTTGTCTGGGGCCACCTAAGCACAGACACTCTGGAGTCCCAGGGGGAGTGTGATTCAGTTTTGTTTTGCTTTAGAGAAGCCGGTTCAGAGTAGTAAGAGAGCAGCTGGGAAGTTAGCGTGAGTTGGGTGAAGGCTGCAGTTGTGACTGCTAATGGTCGCCGAAGGCTGTCGGCCATTACAGGCGGGGTGGGTCCCAGCTGGAGCGCACTGCCCGCCATCCTTCCTGTTCACCGTGATGTGTCCCAGTCCCAGGAAGGGAATCCAGGTGGGCTCCCCTGGACTCCTGTTTCTCAGGGACAGGTGGTAGAAAAGGCAGTCGCTGTGGGGCATGCAGCGCCGCACAGTTCCAGAGCTGTGTGCTGGTTCTCCAAGGAGACAGCTGCAGAAGAGCCCTTAGCTTTACTAGCGCCTCCTCCCAGGATGTGCGGCAGGCTTCACGTGGAGAAGAAGGGGAGTGAGACCTGCTTTCCAACCCAGTTTTCTGTGGGGTTTGGGAAGTCATCCCTGGGTTTCTGTTCCTGTGTGTATCTATCATGAGACATACATGCGTGTGGACTCCTGGGTTCCTTACCGCTTTGAATCAGGACTTTTTAGAGATTATTAGATGTTTTTCCGGAAATACTCAGAATCCAGTAGTGATGGCTGGCTGGCTCCACTTCTGAAGCCTTCCTTCCCTGGCTTGTGAAAATAATTATTTAAAGTACGGCGATTGCATAGTCTGTGGTACGTCCATGCAACAGAATCCTACGCAACAATAAAAGGGAATGAACTATTGATAAATGCGATTACGTGGCTGCACCTCAAAGGCGTTATGCTGAGTGAAAGAAGCCAATCTCAGAAAGCGGCGCCCTGGATGCTTCTGTTTATATGACATTCTCAAAGGACAAGGCTGTAGGGATGGAGAACAGATCAGTGTTTTCCAGCATAGGGCTGAGGGGAGAATGCGACCATAAGGGAATAGCACAAAGGAGTTTTTTGGATGATGCCACTGTTGTGTGTCCTGCTTTGGACACACAAATCTATACATGTGTGAAAATTTGTAGAACTGCGCACCAAAAAGTCAGTTTTACTGTATGATCATTTAAAAATGAAAGTAAAAACCATAATGATGATGACAACAACCAACATTTATTAAGGGCTTACTGTGGGCCAGGAACTATGCTTACGGGTTTCTCACGCATTATTTAATTCTTACAGTCTCCCTAAGAGGTAGGTGCCATGATTATCTCATTTTTCAGATGAGACGAAAGCCCAGAATAGTTACGGAACTCACCCCTCATCATACAAGCAGTAAGTAGTTCTGCTATGTGTGATCCTGGCTGGGGCTGCAGTCATCAGGGCCTTGATTGGGCTGGAACGGCCAAGATGGCCACTTGTATGGCTGTAGCACTGGTGCTAGCTCCCAGCTGGCTGCTGAGCGGGGACTGTGCCCTTGGTTCTCCTCCATGTGGCTTCTCTGTGTGGTCTGGGCTTCTTAGAGCATGGTGGCTGGGTTCTGAGAAGCAGTGTTTTGGGGAGTAGGATGTGGGAGCTACCAGTCGTTTTAAGGCCTGGGCTTGGAATCCATGGTACAACACTTCTGCCATGTTCTACCGGTCAAAGCCAGTCATGAGACCGGCTCGGCTCCAGAGGGAGGGGAGAGGAGTGGCACCTCTTGCTGTGAGTAGAGCTTGTGCACTAAGGAGAGAGGGAGGCTGGCTCCTCCACACCCTTGTTATCATTCATTGAGCACCTGCCATGGGTCGGTCAAGCCCCTGAGTTGGGCAAGAAAGGGAGACACTATTGTCTCTGCAATGGAGGAGCTCAGTTCTCTCTGGAACTTCAATCCCATTTTTGCAGAAGTGTCAACCCCTGTCCTTCCCCTTCTGATGGTGTGTGAAAATTCACCCTTGTACTGAGGATAAGGTCACTGGGGACCAGAGTTCTTCAGAAGTTCTAAACTTCATTATCCAGACCTCAGAGGGATTCCATTTGTAGCAGTCCAAAACTAAGGACCTACAGTGCTCTCTAGGAACCCTCACATGGAGAATTGCCCTTACTCTGAAACCTTGTAATCTGTCACACCATCACTTAAGCCCTGAAATGCCTGGAAACTGAATTGGGGATAGTTCCTGGCCTGGCATAGTGGGCTCCAAGTCTTCCCATATCTTCTGTCCCTGCCCTGGCTTCTCTGATGGTGACAATGTCTGAAGATAGATACTGCCTCCAAAACTTCTCCTACCTGGGTGCTGTCGGAGTGGCTCAGGCTTCATGGTGAACCCTCTGCTTATAGGAGCAAGGAGATGGTACCATTACCCTGGGGTTCTCCAGGAATGGGTGACATCGTTGAGCCATGGGACCAAGCTTCTCTTTAAGAGTAACTCCTTCTTTTACATGTAGCTGTCCAGTTTTCCCAGCACCACTTTTTGAAGAGGCTATATTCTCCATTGTATGTTCTTGCTTCCTTTGTTGTAAATTAGGTGCCCATATGTGTGTGGGTTTACCTCTGGGCATTCAATCCTGTACCATTGATCAATATTTCTGTTTCTGTGCCAGTACCATACTGTCTTGATTACTGTAGCTTTGTGGTATAGTTTGAAGTCGGGGAACCTGATTCCTCCAACTCCGTTTTTCTTTCTCAAGATTGCTTTGGCTATTCGGCATCTTTTCTGTTTCCATATGAATTGTAAAATGTTTTGTTCTAATTCTGTGAAGAATGCCATTGGTAGTTTGGTAGGGATTGCATGGAACCAACCTAAATGTCCATCGACAGATGAATGGCTAAAGAAGATGTGGCACATATATACAATGGAATATTACTCAGCCATAAAAAGAAATGAAATTGAGTTATTTTTAGTGAGGTGGATGGACTTAGAGTCTGTCATACAGAGTGAAATAAGTCAGAAAGAGAAAAACAAATACCGTATGCTAATGCATATGTAAGAAATCTAAAAAAAAAAAAATTGGTACCGGGGAACCTAGTTGCAGGGCAGGAATAAAGAGGTAGACAAAGAGAATGGACTTGAGGACATGGGGTGGGAGGGCGAAGCTGGGGCGAAGTGAGAGTAGCATCGACATATATACACTACCGAATGTACAATAGTTGGCTGGTGGGAAGCAGCCGCATTGCACGGGGAGATCAGCTTGGTGCTTCGCGATGACCTAGTGGGGTGAGATAGGGAGGGTGGGAGGGAGGCTCAAGAGGAAGGGGATATGGGAACATGTGGCATATGGCTGATTCTCTTTCTTGTGCAACAGTTACTAACACAGTATCGTGAAGCAATTTTACTCCAATAAAGATCTATTAAAAAAAAAAAAGAGTACCTCCTGCCTTCTCTCTGCCCTCTCTCATGCCACCCACTTCCTGCCAGCCCCCAGAAGAAGTCTTTCCGCTTGATGTTTTGTAGCAAGTGGGAAACTATAAAATAAGCATTTGCTTATGAATTAATTTTTGGCACACGCAGGGCTCAGCGAGTCTCATGGCACTTGCATATCCGTCCTTCGCGTCCTTGCCAATTTCTGTGTTTCTTCCTCCTGAGATGTCCCCACCAGCACCCGGGGGAGGTTCTTCCACTTCCTCTTCGCTTCAGGAGGACAGAGACTGCTCTCACCTGGGGGAAGGGGAGGAGTAGAATGTATCTTTGAACATACCCAGTGTCAGGTTTCTTTTTTAAGCACATACAGATGTTTGGGGCTGTACGTGCTGTCATGACCATAGAGAACGTCACAGCAAATGCAGGGAAAAGATCGAAAAAGAAAATTTTTTTTGGATTAATTGCTTCCGGTTGCAGAAGCCCAGTGAATTGTATGTATCAAATGGCTGCCCACGGCTCTTCCCATGCCAAGTCTAGCCTACAGACACACCCAGAAAGGATTTTCTTTTCCGCACGTACACAGCTCGAGTTGGAAAAAGTGAGAAGTGCTCTGTCAGGAAGCTGGCTGCGGATTCAGCTGAGAGAGAGAGAGAGGTCCCTCGTCCAGGGCCTTTCCCTTGCCACACACTTATTTTTTGTGGTTGGCTTAAGACAGCAGCCCAAGAGCCAATATTCGATAGGACATCTCCCACCCCTTCCAGAAGAAGTCACCGCAAGAAGGCACTGAGCGGGGAGCACGCTGGACTGGAGGCCACCCCGACCCCAGTGAGCGGAGATGGGGGGCAGGAAGGGCGCTTTGCTTTGCCTTTGCGGGAGGTGGGAGGCCAGCTGGTGAGGCAGATCAGCCTTGGTTTGACAGGACAGCTACCCCGAGGCGGAGGACGAGGAGACTGGTGTGCAAGCAAGTTACGTAAAAGGGTGTTGTGTTTGGCAGCCAAGTCAGAAATGAGTCACTCGGGAGCGGTGTTTTCTGACCTCGGGTTTTATCCATGTGGGAGAAGAGCGCGGCCAGCAGTGGAGTCAGGAGACTGCTTTCTCCCCAGCCTGGGGGGGTGTGGGAGCCGTTGCCATGACAATAAGAGGAAGGCTGGTGGCCCCGCCCCCTGTGCCCTTTGGCTGAAGCCACCAGGGGTCTGGACGGCAAAGCTGCCCGGCTTGGTTAAGGGAGGGCTGTAGGCGCTGCCAGTTGGCCCTCCTTGGAGAACGGGTAGCGTGGGGTCAGGGACTTCAGGGGACACTGCCCAGAAGGGCAGGCGTGGCAGGGGAGGGAGCTTGGCCTCCAGAGTGGAAGCACCTGGGCTACAATTCCGGCCCTGCCCCTGCCATCGGGGTGACCTTGGACTTTCTCAGGATGCTCTGAAAGTCAGTTTTCTCATCTGTAAACCTCGAGTTAGGAAACCTGAGTCCCTTCCTTATGCAGTTATTGAGAGGATGAAACAGGGTCACATGGTGGAGGGGGGGTACAGGGCGTGGCTGCAGGAATGAGCCGCTGCCCTGGGGCCGGTTTGATGGAGGGACGAAGGCCTCCAGCCCTGCCTCTCACCTCCCACCCCAGGGCTCAGGGAAAGTCCTTGACCCCCCAGGCCAGCTCCTGCCTGGGGAGCAGGACGGTGTCCGTCCCCACCTCACAGGGCTCCTGGGATGGTCGGACAGGGTGATTCACCGAAAGTGCCTCTCTCGGTGCCCAGGTCACAGAAGGATCTCAAAACGAGGTGGTGATTTTTTGTGTTAACACAGTCTTTATTATTTAAAAATGAGCTTTGTTTTCTTCCATTTGTTCTCCGTCAAAAATCCGACTTCTGTTATTTTGCTTCTGTCTAGTGGTTGATGCAGTGGGCCTGGGGGGTGTGCTGTCGTACGTTGTTTTCACACACTGTTCACCTGAGTCCCTCTCACTCTTTCTGTATTTGAGCTAACATCAGAGGTCCAGGAGGGTGAGAGGCTTCATTGCTTCGGGTACTGGTTCTTTACGCTGCCGGACATTCTGGGCGAAGCAGAAAGCAACAGGCAGTCCAGTTACCTGCTCCCTGACCCAGGACTTTTTCTTTCCTTCTCTGTATTATTATTTTTATTCTTACTTTTTGGTCTAAGTCATCCTTGGACATAGGCCCTTCCTCTCCATCCCCAGGAAACTGGTGTGTCACTGAACAAGAGTCTTTTAGGATTATGGGTCTAGACCAAGGTTTTGCAGTGAAGACTCAAAATCCAAAAGTAGTTCCCATTGTTGGGAATATAAGACTTGAATGAACGCCCCCAGCTGTCCAAGTGATGTGGGCCCTGGATGATGCACGGACCTACTGCAGTTCAGGACAGAACATGACTGCAAAGATGGTCGGCGTGTTCTTTGTCACTTGGGTTTGAGAAGCACATTCCTGTTGCGGTGGTCCGAGGGGAAGATGTGCCCACCGGCTCGTGCCTGTAGAGGAGCTGGAGACCCAATGTTACTTTTCTTCTTTCCTGAGTAGCAAAGCCAACACTGTAGGCAGAAGTGGACAGTTCCATACATGTGCTCTTCTGGCCTTCCCTAACAGGACTACAGTCGTTAGGGAGTTGGGGGGAGATCTTTGGATACAAAGTGTTAATCTTCTTGCTTCCTAGAAAACCCATGAGCAGGAATTAGTTTCTAAGAGGAGATATCTTCAGAGGAAACCTCGGGTTTTCCATGATCTCCAAAATTTGACTGAGGAACAAAAAAAAATGTCAGAGAAAACTGGAAAATTGTTGTCACTATGCCTTCATTGTATCCTATTAAATCCACAAGTCTAAATGGTCCTTCTTTCTTTCTCTGCCTTCAGCTCTAGCAAGAGGTCCGTGTTCTTCCTAACTTTCCTTAGTGACTTTTGAGGATGGAGTGCCTCTTATGAACTTCTAAGCTGACCCCAGATTCTCCTCTGTTGGCTTACGATACCTTGGTCCAGGGATTGGCAAACTATGGCCAGTGGGTCGAATCCAGCCCGACGCCTGCTTTTGTAAATAAAGTTTTACTGGAACACAGCCAGCCTTACAATAACCTTTAGTGTTGTCTTTGGCTGTTCTCACGCTGCTGGGGCAGAGCTGAGGGGTTGTACCGCAGACCGAATGGCCGGCAAATCCTAGAATATTTACCATTTGGACCTTTATGGAAAACCTCTACCAGCCCCTGTGTTTGTTGAATCTTTGCTGTCGAGATAGGAGGCTGCTTAAGGAAAAGAACCAAGTCTTAATCCCTCTCTTCTGTCTTCTTCACCCCCTGGTAGAGAGCAGTGATAGGTTTGTGGTAAATATTCACCAGATGACTAATATCCTAAGTCCCCTGAGAGTCTGGCCACTTACTCAGCTTATAAATGGAAATTCAGGGAGAGGCCTCTACTTTTTCTTTCCTTTCTTGATTGGAGGGGTGATCTCCCCTTTCCCTTTACTGCCTCTGCGTGAATGTATTCCATCGCCCTGCTTAGCACTTTGTAACGCAGACTTGGAAGGCAGCCTCGGGCAGCTCCTTCCCGAGGGGATTTGTATACATGGCTCAGGAGTCCAGAGTTTTCATCTGGAAGCCCTTTCTGACCGTCCACCCCAGGGTGCCACACTTTACGTAAGTCACTTCCTGCTGGCCTGACGCTGTGCTATTTCTGTGCTTCCTCTGGAGATTTTCCTCGTGGTGAACAAGGGACTCCTTGGGACACATACAGTTCACCTTCAAATATGTGAGATGCTGGCGCCTGGTCTCCAGCCTACTGTCGTCTTTTTCTCCAAGCTCCCTGGGTGACCTCACCCATCCCCATGGTTCCTAGCTACCATTTATGCCAACAGCTCCTGGCCCTACCTCTGTGATCATCTCCAGATTTCTGCACAGATCCCTGTTGGGCATCTCCACCTGCGTTAACTCTCAGTTCACGTGACCCCAGGCGTGCCCATCACCTCCAGTCCTCCACCGCATTGGCCTTCTTGTGTTCTGTATCTAGGTCAGTGGACTTCCCACCGCCACCTGTGCAGTCACCCGAGCTGGAAACCTTGATGTCATCGTCTCCTCCCTCTGGATTTTCATCAGGAACTCATTCCGCGTCTACTCTACCTCCCAGTATTCTAATAGTCAGAACTTAGTTCAGACTTGTAATGAGCCAGACAGTTGACACCTGGAGGCTACATGACATGCCCAAAGTGACCCGGCTGGGGCTGGGGGAGCTGGGGTTGGAAACGAGGCGCTCTGGCTTCAGAATTCCTGCCCCTGACCAGCATCCTATACCATCTGCCAGAACGGGCCATCTGAGTTCTGAGCCTGAGATGGGCTCTTCCAGGCCTCCCTGCCTCCGGACATTTCTCTCTTCCATACTGCTGTCAGTGATGCCCACCCCGGCCCGCCAGATGAAGGCCGGACCACCTCATTCCCTGTCCTAACAGCCTTCCGCGGAAGATCAAATCCACTGCCCTGTTGCTGCGATCCACTGGTGCCCACGTGCCTGGCCCTGCCTGGGTTCCCACGCTCACCTCCGCGTTCATTGTCCTGTGGCTGCAACCTGCTCGTTTGCCCGGCCCTGGCCGTGTACTCAGATGCCTCTGCTCCGTGTGGGACGTGCTGCTTTCCCTTTGCCTGGCACACGCTCCCTGAGCCCTGTTTAAATTGCCTCCTCCTCTGGAAACTTCTTGATCCCCTGAGGCAGAAGTAGTGGTCTCTTTGGGCAGTTCATTTACTCAGCAATCACCACTCTTGAAATGGAGGCTCATTGTAAGACCCAAGGAGGCAGAGATCAAGTCTGTCTTCACCCCCAGGCTCCCCAGAGAAGTCTCTGCATGTGTTGGATGAAGGGAAGTCAATCTGTACGTAACAAATACACGTAGAGAATCCTGCTCTGTAGGGCTCCTCTGGGGATTAAATGAGATAATATACGGAAAGCACACAGCAGCTCAGAATGGTGCCTAATACGTAGTCATTGCTCACAGTTTCTTTTTGGTTGTATGTCTTCCTCTCCTTCCCCCTCCCCCCGACCCAGGAGTGTAATTTCTCCCAGGGTCAAGCCTCAGTCTTACTTTCCAGCACCTGGACCATGGTGGGTGCTCAATAAATGTTCCCTGAATGAATCAAAGTCTAGACTCTGTGTCGCCACCATGTTACGTTCGTCATCTTGTTCTTTTCCCAATATAAGCATGAGGATGTGAAATGTGAAAATGTGTTAACAGTTATCACAATTTTAAAAAGGCACTTTCTTTATGTGAGAGAAGGAGTTAAGTTTATCTGAACCCAAGGGAAATATATAATGTCAATCTGGAGAAATCTCCTTGTGATGCCAGAGATTCTTGATGGATCTCTCCCTTCTTTTCTTCTTTATAGTAACTATAGTTGGTGCTAATAATAATGAGTACCAAAGTCTGAACACTCACGTGCCAGGAGCGAGGCTTGGTGCTTTCTCTGCATGATCTCATTTACTCTGCGTGGTGGTCCTGTGTGGGCAGGTACCGCCTGGAGCCCTTTTTGCCCAGCGGGAAATAGAGGATCTGAGAGGTCAAGTTGCTTGCTTAGGGTCACAGAGCTAGCTGGTAGTTGTATCAGGGTTTGTTTCAACCCCACATTCCCCAGGGAAGTCTCTGCATGTGTTGGGTAAAGGGAACTTGAACTCTACGTAATGAATAAACATAGAGAAGAGCCTGAGCTCTCAGCCCCTCTGTAGAATGTGTGGCTTCTCTCTCTTTGTTCTTCTTTTTGCTAGTGGGCTCATTGTGGAGGGCGGTCTGCCTTCCAGAGAAGTCCTGAGATGGCTTGTGTGTCTTTGCTTTGGTTACATCACCGGCCTGTGCATGACGGAGAAGAGAACCACGAAAGACTTCACCTTTCAGGCTGGGCATCTCATTTGTCAAATAAAAATTATATGTGCCACACATGCTGCTTCCCCTCTAGCAGGTTCCAAGGTCTCAGGTCCATGAAAGTCAATGGGAAGGAAGGTCTCTTGCATAACTTCCTCTCCGTGGACACAGAGGGCAGCTCATTGAATTAGGGCTCCTAAGAAAAGTTAGATTACATTGCTACAATTTTTGATTTTCACTTGCATCTAAAGGAGCATATGTACTTCGGTGTAATGTGAGGCTTATTAGAGCTTATCTTTTGCCCATTTTGCGTGAAGAAGCTCCATGCAAGGGATTCTCCCCATATTCGAGTCTTGGGCAGGTTGAAGAATGTTTATGTGTTGCAGAAGGAAAAGGAAAGGACTTGTTGCCTTTATAAAGTGCCCGTGGCAGGGCAGGCACAGCGCATGGTGCTGCTATGTACTTGATCTGGGCTAGGTGGGATGACCCCAATTCTGGATGAGAAAACTGAGTCCCAAAAGATCGAGGGAGGTCTTACGCAAAGTCACCCAGTTAGCAGAGCTGAGATTCGGTACCCTGGTCCATCTCCCTCAAAACCTCTTTCTACCGTGCAGGACAGCCTTGAAGTTGCATGGGTCCAATGCCAGGGAGTTAATCAGTGCCCTACATCCACTGTGGCGCTTTGCGTCTTCCTCGTCATTGTTGGGAGCGGGTAGGCAGCGCTAGTTATTTGATCTGAGAAGCAAGTGGTCACTGCTTGGTCATGCAGTGAATTCTCTAAGTCAACTTAGGAACCACACGATGGAAGCACGCCTAGTTTTATAATAAGGTATGAGTTTTTCTGTAGTTGCCACTGGTGTCCTTTCTCTGGTCAGAGGTGAACTTGTCCCTAACACAGGAGAGGCTCATGCTTGGTTACGTTTCTCTTAGTTTTCTGGAATCCATGTTGGGGGGGAGTGGAGGGGCAGGAGAGTGAAAGCTGGGGTGCATTGCAGATGGCTGCGGCAAACCCCTCTACTGTTCGCAGTTAGTGGCTGCGTGTGTGAGTCGTATGCCTGTCTTATATTTACAAGAGGAAATATCCCGTTTAATTTTCTTTTCGCACCAAGAGCCCAAGTGTTCAGAGAACATGGTGTTTTAACACTCCCTCGGTTATCAGCTACAGAGCGGAGGTTGTATATTGTCACATAGTTTTCTGAGTGTATTTCTACATTGTTACCTGGCAACATTGCCACGTCGGGACAGGAAGATGTATTGGTTCCTACCAGATCTGCGCTGTTTATATTGTAGAAGGTCGATGGTGTTTTCGTCACAGGAATTTAGAAGAGGAGAAGGCTTGGGCTAATAGGGCTCAGTTGAGAGATGAGCTGACGTGCTGACCTAGGACCAAGGGTTCAGTGGGGGATGGTGGCTCTTGCCCTGCCTGGATGGATGCCTCGTTGTGTTGTTGACCACCTCCCAGTTCTGATGAGAAGGGAAATCCCATGGTAGGGATGATAGCCACAGCATCCCTTATTGGAGTCACCCTCTGAGCTGCTTATATCCCTATGGGGTCTTCTGTTTAGCGGATAGGATGCGTTAAAGGCCCTGTGGTTCAGAATTTGCGTGCCTAGTGGGGCCTCGGGCCATCATAGCACCCATGCCCTGTGTGATTAACCCCATCCCTTGAAGAGATTTGTGTTCAAAACCCTTGCATCATGGGTTTGAAAGTCCTCTCGGTTGAAGCCACACGTTCAAAGACTCAGAAAATGCTTACTGAGACCAAGGGCATTGAATTCTGCAGCACCTGTAACATTTCTTGAAAAATGCTTGAGAGGGAAAAGTTCCCATGGTAACAGTTTTTTGAAAGAGTCTTGTGGCATCACTAGGTTAGACAAGATAGCAGAGTAATGGGGGTTTAGCAGCACAGCTTGTAAGCACACGCTCCTTTAAAGCTACTTCCCGGTGAAGATGTCAGAACCAGAGTCTGCCCAGGAGCCCCGGCAGCGCTGGAGACTCTGACCGGGTTGGGGTAGATCTCAGGGCCTCCCGTTGGCGTTTCCCTCTGCACTTCTCACCTCTGTTGGCCTCCCGAAGGAGGAGGCCTATTTTTTTTTTTTTTTTTTTTTTTTGTGGTACACGGGCCTCTCACTGTTGTGGCCTCTCCCGTTGAGGAGCACAGGCTCCGGACGCGCAGGCTCAGCGGCCATGGCTCACAGGCCCAGCCGCTCCACGGCACGTGAGATCTTCCCGGACCGGGGCACGAACCCGCGTCCCCTGCACCGGCAGGCGGACTCCCAACCACTGCGCCACCAGGGAAGCCCTCCACTGGACTCTTACTGTCTTGCCTGTTGAGAAAGAAAAAGACAACTGAATCTTCCTGGAGGTATTTAGAAACCATCAGTTGCTTTAAATGTATGTATTTTGAGTGCTCTGACCTCCTTTGAAAACCCAAGTCATGTATTTGGTTTCACATGGTTCTCTGCTCTTGGGCGTTAATACAACTCCTGGCATCATCAGAAATGTCCTCAGAGGATGCCACAGGATTCCTTAAAGTTTTATTCTACAGCAAGTAGATTTTTTTTTCTTTTTGATACCTGAGGAGGCCTTGATCCTGAGGGTTCCGAGCTTGGGTGATCCTCCTGAGTGTCCTTAATGTGGAAGTCTATAGCCTACTCTTTAAACTTTCAGATGATCCCTAACTGGCTTAAAGTCCTCAACCCGCAGGCTGGAGAAAACGCTGCAGGAAAAAAAAAAAAAACAAGGTCATGCTGCATTTTTTGGGTAAGCACAGGAATCAACAAAGAGATGTTATATAACTTCTATTTATATCCTCCTTGCTCACTATCTGCAGGCAGACAAGAGTCGCTGAGAAGGGATTTAATGAGCTCTCCGGGTTTGCTCACCTTCCTGAGCTGGTAGGAACCAGCTTGTTCTCAAGTGCGTCAGCAAAGAATCTGGCTGTGGGTGGGCGGCCAGGGTAGGTGGACAGACTTGTTGCCATGGTGTTCTTTAATTCCCCTGTCTCTCAGCCATCTCGCTCCCCCTTCCCTGACTCCTTCTCCTCCCCACCTTTTCTTTTCTTTCTTTTTTTTTTTCCCTCCAATCTATCAGCTTGCTTGTTTCTCACGCCTAGCTCAGTATTCTTGGAGCTGTCTCCAGAAACAGAATATTTTCCTTTTCCCCCTAAGAGTTCCCCATTGTGTAGCTCTAAGACATCAGAAGGGTTTCGGCTGAGGTGTCTTTTCTCCCGCCCTCACCTATTTCTTTTCCTAGGATGATTTTCTTTATTACCAGCCCCTTCATTATAGGGACCTGTCCTGGGAGTCTTCAAGCTCATCCGATAGAAGCTTACCCTTTGCTCTCGGGTTGGCCCTGAGCTAGATGGATTCCACTGCCCGTTGGACAGACCATCGCTCTGCCCCAGAGAAGGAGGGCTGTTGGCATTTCCATAATCCTCCTTGTGCTCTTGCCCTGGGTGGGGTGACAGCTCTTATCTCATCTAGCACATTATAAGGTGGAACCACATGAAAACAAAGGAAGGCGTTTGTCCCACAGTGATAATTCCTGGAGCTTGGGCAACTTCTGTTACCTGAAGCCTGCAGGTTGGGATTACTCAACCTGCACTAAAAAAAAAGTGGCTGCTGCATCCAGTTCTCGGCAGGGAAGCAGAAGTGCCCTCCTGAGAAGCCCCGGTGGCAGCTCCGGGGGTGTCCACCTGCACCCTGGCTGCTCTGATGGCTTTGCCTTGTCGGTCACATTCCCACCAGAGCAGAGACATTTAAAAGACGTGAGTTAGGGAGGTTATAATGAAATGTTCTTCGAAAAGAATAAGTAGTTCCCGTGAGGACAGGCTTAAAAAAAAACAAAGCCGAAACCCACCCCTGCCTTGCCCAAGAGTTGTGCAATTCTTAATAGCAGTAGCCTGTTTGAATAATCAAAGGCAAGCTGACTTCCCCTTAGTAACTTCTGTTAGAGCCATCTGCATAAAATATCCCCAGATTCCAGACCAAGAAGGCAACTTTTTTCCCCCCTTCTGAGTAACTGGAGGGACTTTCCCTTTGGAACTTTTCCAGTCGAGCTAACTTCATGGTTGAGAATACTTTCTCATTAGAAACCGTCAGCGGCTAGAGTCCTGCCGTGGGGGCCTTAAAGACGTGTCACTCACAAGCCTGGACCCTGCGCACTGAGAACCTAAGTGACATTCACAGCTGGCATCGGCACCTCTGCCATGACCCTCCTTCTTACTGAGAAATCCATGCCCACGTGCCTTTCCTGAGTCCTCTTTAAGTTCCTCTGTGAAAGTCTCAGAGCCTCTCTTGATGTTTCTCCCAGTTACCTTTGCCTGGGTTTTAAATTTGTCATCAAGATGTCCCAGATGCCAAAGGGGAGAGTCCTGTAAACCATCTGATATCTTCAAGCCACTCGTTTCCCTTTGAATTCAGGACTTAAACATTTAGATTGCTGTTGGAGGAGGAGGGTGCTTCAGTTGCCCTCACCATACGGTGTTTGAAAAATGTGTTTTCATTAGCCTTCTTGCAACACAAGCCCACAAACTGTTCAGCCCCGAGCTCGTAGTTACCAAGTCAGGGGTGTGAGCCAGGTTCTGAGATGGAAGGTCTACGAATGATTGTCCTTCCCGCCCCACCTTCATAATGCAAGTGTCAGCGAGCCCAGAGTAGTTAACAGTGAACTAGTTGGATTAGGATCCCCAGCCAGCCTGAGCCCATCGCAGAGACCTGGGCACAAACCTGATAAGCCTCTGAGAGGTGAGAACGCCACGTTAGCCTCCTTCAGCTGGCCTTTGGCGTTCGGCGTTTTCCCCGCTTGGCAGGATTTTGAGCTTTCACGGACAGGGATCTTCTGGTTATTGAGTTAAACTTCAGCTGCCGTAGATACAAAGCTGGACTCGATTTAAGTTTTGCAGGATTGCACGTCCTTCAGGACTACTGTGCGTTCATTAAGATAGCAGGTATTGATGGAGCCCCTGCTGGGTGCCGGGCACTGGATGAGGTGGCCGTGACACAGTCCGGACTGAGATCATAGACGGCCTGCCCTCGAGGAGGTTATAGTCTAGCAGGGGAGATGGATCGTAAGCCAGTTAACAATTAAATAAGGGAGAAGCGTGAAGAGGGAAGAGTGTCATGGAGAGGCCACTTAGGGTGGTCAGAGGAGGCTTCTCCAGGGAGATGCATTTAAGCCCAGACTTAGACGAGACGAGAACAAGTGGCGTGAAGAGCAGAGGGCAGGAGTGTTCAGACAGACGGGTTGGCAGGAGCTGAAGGAAGCCAG
>NW_020173397.1:2103356-2167232 GCF_003031525.2 Neophocaena asiaeorientalis asiaeorientalis | reverse complement strand
GGGCGCGGGGCATGAGACCACTGCTCGACCCAGGTACTGAGCTTCTCGTCAGGTGGGAGGCTGAATTAGGTGATCTCCACGGCCTCTGCCAAGGCCTAGTCAGTGCTTCTAAAGGGCACCAAGTTGGCTCGGGCTGTAACCTACTTGGATACACGTTACTGATGTCAGAGCCGTAATCTATTAAGCAGCACTTACACAGATGAGTGCTGTGTAATTTTATCCGCCATCTCCATCCGTCTGGCCATCTGTACGTTTTACTCTTGGATCCCAAGGATGTTCTCTGCAGCCATATGGGCCCCCTGATGGGCCAGTACCCAGTGAAATGGACCTGCTGGGTTGGGAGGACTGAAAGTCCTGGAGCGTGTCCTTTGGGGTTCAGACCAGGACTGAGACCTGAGAGGTCATCTGATCGAGCAGAGGACAGCGGGTGATGGTGAGCCCTCCGTCAGAAGGCGCTCGCTTTGCTTGATGTTTTGCGTTTGCCAGCCGACGTCCTTGCCCCCGACGGGCCAGGGTATATTTATTTCTTTTTGGATGTTATCCGTCGAGCCCGTGTGTCACAGTTCGGTTTGTTGAGAGTGGGGAAGGAAAAGTATCTGGTACAGAACACCTACCAGGTGCAGGCCCTGTGCTGGGCTTGCACTGTGTGTTACCTTCTTGATTTCATCCTCCAGGCCTCTTGGGTGGCACTTGCCCTCCTCCTTCCTCCGTTACAGATGAGGAAACCGAGGCTGCAGGTTAATAAATGCCCTGTCCATACCTGCCCAGTTCCTCAGCCACCCCTGTCCACCTGTTTGTACCTTGCTGGGTGTGCAGGACGTGGAGCCCTTTCTCTGAACCTCTGCTGCTCTCCGTACAAACACAGAGAATGGGTGTGCAAAGGATCCTTCTTGACGTCGACATAAAGCTCAAGTTGGATGCCCCTGGGGACCTTGGTGATTTTAGGGCAGAAAATGTCCGTCAGTGTTGATTGATTGGCCCTCAGGTACCCAGGATAGAAATAAGACCAAAGAGCGAAGGTCTTATCCTCTGACTCCTGTGTCAGTTCTTCCTTGATAACGCGGATGGAACCCCCAAGTGAAGCGGAAGGGACAGCAGCCGTGCCGCCCTAGGCTCTGGGCAGGGGAGCCACCTGAGCCCTCCTTTGCTGATGCCTGGGATGCGTTTCTTGCTGATGGAGTTTTTGCAGCACCTCTTGCATCGTTCCTTTCAGGTCTCATGATACACACTGGAGGCTCACTGAGAAGGCCTCTGTCCCCCTGTCACGGATCCCACAGCAAGGCTGTGGGCAAGCTGACACGAGGCCTGAGAGTGTCACCTGAACCACCAGAAGGCACTTTCGTTAAATCATAGAACCAGTCCTGGAGGTCACCCTTGGAGACTAGTGTGCGTCTCCAGCAGCCCCAGACGTTCACTGATACTGATTTTCTTCATCTCTGGTTGAGTAGATGTCTGGAGACCGAAATTCCAAAACCTCCCTGAGTACGTTAACAAAAGTCGTCCCTGAGGTCTAACCAAAGTCTCGTCTGCTTCACAGTGCCTTTCTTTTTTATAAACCTCATGTTGGCTTGAAGAGCAACCACAGTACCTCCTTGTACTTAAAGAAATTTCCCAAGGAGGTCCCTGCCGCAATCTCCCATCACTTCAGGCAAATTTGGGGTTGCTTCTGTTTCCCGTTTTACTGGTCATCATTGTTTTTCTCTGGAGGCTCTTTGTTTTCCTGCCTTTGGCTGGAAGGGACAGACGGCTGTGCCAGTGCACCCCACAAAATATGCTGGCCTTTGGCTTCTGTAAGGAGGTTTGAGAATTGAGCTCAGAGAAAATTTGGAGTCCCCTTAACTTCTTGTCCCTGGGTCTTCTAGAAGGAAGGCTGAGCTGCCTCCCTGAAATCTGTGTGATTTTACTCTTAAATATTGCTAGAGATGTTATTGCTGACAGTTTACCTACACATACAGGGGCTTTGTAAGAGAAACACTTTCAAAAAAATTTTTTTTTCGGAGGTACAGTTTGTCGGTTGAGGTGTCATGGATGAGTATGTGAGAAGCTGTCCGTGTTCTGATCCACACGGGAGAGGGGGGACCAGACTGCTTACCAGATCGGGCAGACTTTCCTGGCCAGTGCTGTTTCCTGTGGGCCCCGGGGGACAGGTAAGGAGAGGTGTTAAGCTCTCAGGTCTCAGAAGAAAAGTGGTTCTTAGGCAACAGGTGGGACTTTGCTGCTTGCTAAAATCAGAATTAACTCACGTTGAAAAGCATCATGAAGACCCAGTGCTTTGGTATTGACCTTGGAGCTCAGGCCCTTCCCTGGAGCCCAGTGTCCAGATTAATTTGGTCTTCATCGTCCTCCAGCCCCTCTCTCGGGCCTTGGGAAGCAGCGATGAGCAGACGGTGGCCTCCGTCCAGCCCTGGCAGGGGAGAGGAGATGAAGCATGCTGTTTATGTCTGAGTTATCAAGAGACGCCTCTACAGTTTCGATGAGGGAGGAACTCTTTTCAGAAACATGAAGTTGAAATGTCAGTGCCTTTACAACCCATACTTCGTTCACTTCATCGCTTCCTTCTTTTCTGTTTAAAGTTTATATTATTTCTGAACTCATTAAAGCTGGCAACATCCTCAGAGACACTGGTGAGCTGAGACTTGCAGATGTTTACTGGTTGAAACCCATCAAACCTTGCTAAAAAAATGCCCTTAGAGTGAGTGATCATTTATACCAGGGGAGTGTTTGATTCTTAATGCCCTCTTCACTAATTATTAGATTCTTTTCAAATATCATACTTTTCCTGAAGTCAAGAGTAGTTGAAAATATTGGAAAAACAGTTCATGTTGAAAGGCTTGGGCCTGTCCAGGGGGAGGGTCTGACACCATTCTGCCTTGGGTGTATTACACTTTGAGAATTGGAAGCAATAACATTTGTCTCTGTGTCTAACGGAATCTGAATGGCGTCTATAACTAGTGGAATTCCAGCTGGATTTTTTTTTTTTTTGACTTCCTTCATTGTGACAGTCGCTGGGAAAGGCTCTTCGGTGTGTTTTTTGCCGTCAATTTACAGGCCGTCTTGACCTACCAGTACGAGGAGGGCTTGTTTATCTTTGGATGTTTTGGGGACACTAGACTTTGGTCATCACATAACACCCAGCACATTAGTCGATCCACCTATCTTACCTGCTAACTGATTTCCTTTGAAAGTGGTATTGATAGATGATACACCCTGCATTTGAGTAGCTTCCCGTAGTAATCAAAGTGCGTTTCACGTAGTGTTTCATAACTGCACCCTTGATGGACCCCCTCCGTGTGAGCACGCAGGGCAGGTGGTAAGAGTCATGTTTTTCAGATGAGGAACCCAGGGCACAAATCCAGTTAAGCAAGTTGCCCAAGTTCACGTAGCTGGTTATCGAGGAGCAATGGCTAAAATTCAGGTTTCCAGACTTGCAGTTCTCCAGGCTCCTGTGTCTAAAGCATGTGTGTTTTATCACCTGGTTCCTGGTACACGATCTTTGGGTTTTGATTGTTGTCATGGGTTTCTAAGAAAGGGACTCAAGACCTACAGTGGTCATTGGGTGACAGTGGTTCGGTGAACAACCTGTAACCCCCAGCCCCGGCAAAGCTTCAACTAGCAAAAGAGCCTTGTTTGGGAGCCCAGGTTAACAAAAGCATCGGGCCTTGCAGGAAAGTTGGGGCATTCACGTGTGTTCCTACCATGGCTGTTCTTTCCTGTGAGAAGAGTCTGTGAGACTCTCTGCTGTGCCGCTGAGAGACCTGGGCTGGCGGGTAGGGAGTGCATGATAAAAAGCCAAAAGGTGTTTGGAGTTTGACACACTCTTGCTTAGGTGAGAGGTGTTGGACGAAGCAGGGGCGTTGAGAGCATGGACTGAGGTGTCAGACCAGTGGGGCTTGAGTCCTGGGGCACCACCACCACTTCCTAGCTGTATGACTTGGCAAGTTATTTAACCTCTTTGAGTCTCAGTTTCCTCATCTGTAAAGTGGGGATAGTGGTAGCCCCTACCTCATGGGGTAGTTAGAAGGGTTAAATGAGATACCGTATACGAAGCACTTAGGTAGGTGGCAAGCAAATCAGAAGGCTTCAATTATTGTTCACTGTAATTTACAGATCAGGGGTCCCCAGGAAGTGATGGAAGTCTCAGTTAATCACAGGTATAGGAGGAGAACCCCACAAGCTAAGCCCCACACTTGGGTAGCCATTGCTGTCACTCTGTCACCCGCAGAGCCTCTGAACAAGCTGAACAGGAATGGGTTGGTCTGTTTGGAGACATCCCTTCAAGTCCTGGAGACTCCAGGGCCGAGGCCGAGGTGCCCGTGTGCCAGAGGCTGAGTAAAAAGAGAAAAAGTCAGACTCCAGGGAGGAATTTCCATCTGCTCCTGGAAGCACAAGGATTCAGCACTGTTCAGCAGTCACATTTTTCAAATTCTTGCATTTAGCCTGAGAACTTAATTCATTCTGCAGCAGAGAAGTGAGCACGCCTAGTGAATGTCATGGGCTGTGTACCAGGCAGTCAGATAGAAAAGCTCATTCTCTGGAGTCTCTGAAGGCTCAGTGTGAGGGTTTCTAGAAGGTGGACTGCTGCCGGGTGAAATGCTTTCCTTTGGGGAAGGATCAAAGTCTCAGAGCTGTCCCAGGAGCGCTGGGGACTGCTCCCCCCATACCGTCCCCCTCTCCCGCCAGACCTGCCCTGGATCACATCCACCTCTGCTTCCTGCTGCTGCCGCTTCCTTTATCTGAGATGCTCTTAAAGGGCTCCTCCCGTGTCCCTGCAGGTGCAGGCTGGCTGGCTGGCTCTGGGTCCCAAGGTTCCAAGACTGTCTTTGCCCTCCTTCCCCCAAGTCTTTGAATTCTGGGGAAGATGGCTTTTCAATAAGGTGCTCATTCGCTCACCGTCAGCGAAGGTGTGTTGTGTGTTCAGCGCATGGCGAAGGCCCGTGGCTCCCATTCTTCTCCCCACACCTCATCCTGCAGAGTGTGACCTCTTGCACCTAAAGAAAGGAGTCCCCCCACCCCATCCTGCACACTTCCGGCCTGTTGTTTAGAGGAGCTGCCAGTTGTCTGCTGGTCCCTAACTTCGGGCCGCCTCTGGTTTCAGGAGCCGGGTGGACCTGTCATAAATCACGCTCTGTTCCTTTGCAAGGACTTGGCTGGGCACAGAGGGTGGCTGCCAGGCTAATTAAGAGAGATCTTATTATTTTCAAGAGTGATCTGAAAGTGTGGTCTCCTTATTATTTTAAACTAAGACCTCAGTTCTTAAGTCCCCATACAGCTCACGCAGCCCGAGGAGGGCAAACTGTGTCCGCTTGACAGTTAGCTGAGAGCAGGAATGAAATCCGAGCTGCTTGCTGTGTCAGCCAGCCACCACCGAGCCTGGGCAAAGGGACTGGCTCGAGTAGGCAGGAGACGTGGGCTCTGTGTGGCCTTGAGATGTCTGTTTCCCCCTCTGGGCCTCAGTTTCCTCCTCTGTAAAATGTGTAGGGCTGGACTAAATGGGTAGTTCCCAAACAATGTCCTGTGGAGCCCTGGCGTTGCAAGGAGGAGTTGCAGTGATGAGAGGGGCGTCCTCCCTGCTGTGTTTCAGGCTGAGCAGTTCTGCCTGTATCTCTCTCATATCCGGGTCCTTACGGAAGGTGGTGTTAGGGGACAGAGGAGAAGCAGGGTTTCCCTGCTGGGAAAAACATCTGGAAGTGTCTGGAATAGGGTGCTTCCAGCTTTAACATTCTGGGATCCGTCTTTTCTGTTTTGTGGGGATTGTTTTTAAGCCTGGCTTACAGTGGCCATACCTGGGTCCCCTCCCACCTCTGTCCCCCAGAACTTCCATGGAGGTGGCCGCTGCAGGTGGTCACTCTCTCACCTGGCCCGACCCCGGCTTCCTTCCCTGAGGCCACTCCAAACATGGACCTGTTGTCCGTGATGTTGGCATTGACGCTGTGTCTGCCCCCAAACCCACCCTCGTTTTTTCGGAGTTGCCTGCCGATCACTGGGGCTGGTGTTCCGTGTGATCACCAAGAAGGCAGGCGGTGCACAGGGCCTTGAGTGCAGAGGCAGGGAGCGGGCGTGGCTCTGCCACACGTCAGCTGACCTCTCCTGACCCCAGCTCTCCTGTCTCTAACGTGATGGACTTATGAATGGTGAGATCTGTCTTGACAATCCCCTAAAACGCTCATGAGACAGCTTACGTGAAGAGAGGGCTTTGGAATCACATGCGATTTGGAGATAAGCAGAGGGTGAAGAAAGATGGGCCATGAGGGCGGCAGACGCAGGTCCCTCTGCAGGGGGAGATGGCCTCTGAGGGTGGCCCCTTGTCTGGACAGCCTTGACAAAGTTCTCTAGCCTTCGGGTAACAAAGCAGTTTTTTTCCCCCTTCTCTTCCTCTTTATTGTGATGTGATTTACATACAATAATATGTAGAGATTTTAAGTGTACACTTTGATCAGATTTGACAAATGTTTATACCTATCGTATTTGTTTTCATTGGCTGCTGTAACGAATTACAAAAATCTTAGTGGCTTGAGACAGCCAGATTTTTTATCTTACAAGTTCGACATGAGTCTTAACTAGACTAAAATCAAGGTGTCAGCGGGGCTGCATTCCTTCCTGGAGGCTCCGGGGCAGAATCCGTTTCCCCGCCTTTCCCAGTTTCTAGAGGCCCCTTGGCTATGGCCCCTTCCTCATGTTCAAAGCCAGCAACGCCGAGTGGAGTCCTTCTCACACCATATCACTCTACCCTCCTCTTCTACTTTTAAGAACCCTTGTGATGACACTAGCCCCTCTGAATAATCCAGCATAATCTCCCTATTTTAAGGTCAGCAACCTTAATTCCATCTGCAACCTTACTCCCCTTTGCCATGTAAGGTGACATATTCCCAAGTCCCAGGGATTAGGGTCTGGACATCTTTTCAGGGATGGGGACGCATTATTCTCTCTACCACACCTGTGTGAATTCCACCCCAATCAAGACATTTTCTTCACTCCAGAAAGTTCTCTTGGTTCCCTTTTAGTCACTTCCCATTCACCCGCCCCCCGTTTTGCTTCCTCTTACCTGGGACTAATGTTGCCTGCTCTAGACCAGGCTTATTTGGAAGGCGGTGCTCAAACCTGCTGGGTGGCGTGGAGTGAAAAGTCTGGAGAAGTGAAACAGTCTCTCCATGGCTCTTGGCTCTAGGTTTTGGGGGTGGAGGTTGGGGTGTGATTCACTGAAATACGCCCATGGAGGGAGGTAGACCAGTGCCCATGAAGAGCCTGAGGCGGGTCGGGGCCGAGTCCCCACCTGCTCTGGTCTGAGGTCCCACCCGCTTCTGGGGAAACAGTCCTGAGGAGGGCGCCCCCTTCCCACCCGCAGGTCCTCCGAGCACATTGTGACGGAAGCAGGTGGAATGAACAGGTCTGTGAGCCGTGTTCAGGGCCTGGTCTCACCGAGTCCAGATGACACCAGGCACCAGGGAGGGGCAGGAGCCCCTGGCCCCGGCCTGCTCCACGGCCCCTATGCCTTCCCCCGGCACAGCCCCTGATTGGGGACCGGGGGTCCTTAGTTCCTGCACATGCCTCCGTTTTCACTTCTCCTCCCGTACGAGGTACCAGCGCTTCCCCTCTGGAACCCAGATATCTTCCTTCTAGGGCGTCTGCTGAGCTTCTCAGTTGGGGCCCCTGCAGCCCCGCTGTCACCCCTCCTCGCTTCTCTGCCACTTCCCAGGCCGGTGCCTCTCACAGCGTCCTGGGAAGACGACATTTGTCACAGTGTGGGCTTCTCGGGCATGCTCCACACCTGATGCACATTATCTGAAAGACCCAAAAGGGTCTCCTGATCTCAAAAAGGAGTAATAGTAACAACCGCTTCATCAGGGGCTGTGTGTGAGGTGAGACGCACGAAGGTTCACCACAGGTTCCCGGCACCTCGTCAGGTCAGCTGTTGGGAGTGTTACTGTGATTATCTCGGGTCTTCATAACCTCCCGTGAAGGGTACACCCTGTTACAGTGCCCATTTTGCAGATGAGATGATTGGGGTTTCAGAGGCGTCGTCACTTTCTGAGGTGACACCAGCTAGTGAGCGGTGGAGCTGAAGACCGGTCTTTCTGACAGTTCTCGCCACTTAGCTGCTTGGGTGATGCCTTTGCTGTGGGGTTTTCACATGATACTAATGTCATGGCAGTGTGAAACCAACACACTTAGCGGGCACTGTGCTAAGCACCTGATGTGCACCCTGGCAGCCCTTCCACGTGGGTTCAGAGAGGTTGAGTAATTTGCCCACGGTCACAGAGCCAGTGGATGAGGGACCCCAGCCTTGAACCCGGGAAGTCCAACTGGAAAGCCTGCCCCACTAACCCCTCCATGAAGAGATGTTTCCTTGCTTCAAAGCACTGGTGGTATCTCTCCTCTTGCTTCTTACTAAGAGGTGTGATGGAGTTGGCCTCTCATTTCAGCGTGATGGCCGGGTGCCTCGGAGCCGAGCCCAAGACTCCCGGAATCACCTCTCCCATCCTCCAGCCCCCATCCTTGCTTGATGTCGCTTTTCTGTGCTTACTCATGTCACCGTACCCCGCTGTCCACTCTATCGTTTTATCGACCACGTTCTGTTTATAAAGCAGCTTCAAATCCTTGAGGGACGGGGACTGTTACAAACAGTGCAAAATAAATAATACTGGCCGTTGCAGAAACGTATGTAGAAGCCTGTAATCCTCAGTGCCTTGCCTTTCCCTCGTTTTATAAGAGGTGTCCTCGCCCTGACCCTATCAGGTGACATGGGCTGGGTTAACCAGCTAGACCTGAAGCGGTGCATTTGTAGCAGGTGATGGGTGTGTACTCTCGCGCTCTTCCCGATGACACATGGCAGGCTTTGGCTCTTTATTTATTTACTTATTAAAGTGCACTTGTTTTCTTGAATGACCGGAATGTCCAAGGATGCTTTTTCAGTTGCCTCCATGCCATGAGAAGACTTAAGGGGCAGCAACTGAAGTTCATTGCCCCGAGCAGCCGCCTCCTTGTGCAGTCCCCCCCTGACCCCATGTGGGTGAGATGCTGTGTGACGCCTCTTGGTGGAAAATGTAATCACCGTATTTAGGTGGCTCTCGGTTGAGGTCTTCGTCCCCCGCACACCTCCTCTTGTTTGTTTGCGGAAGCGCTGGCCCTCAAAGAAGTGAACAACTGGAACTTGGTTTCTCACGTTAGAGGATATGAGAAATAAGAATCTACAGTATGGTGGGAATTTATTTCTCCCGTGGCCGGATCTGATGGGGGTGGGGCGTGTAGCGAGTCAAGAGGAGCCATAACGTGTCGAGTTGTATTCGTTCTTTCATCAAATCATTATAGAGCGCCTTCTATGTGCTGGGCCTCTTCTGGGTGTTCTGACGACAGCTGTGAACCATGTAGGCGAGGCTCCTGCCCTCTTAGAGCTTACGCTCTGCCCAAGACAGACAGTTAAGTAGGTAAACAGTAAATACAGGTGTCGTTTCAGGGGCCAGTTGCTATGAAGAATAAAATAGAGCGTGTGAGGATAAACAGCTGGTGTGGCTGCTGTTAGTAGGATGGTCGGGGTGGTTCTCTGGAGGAGGTGATGTTAATGCTGTGACTGACAGGTGAGGAGACCCAGCCATGGGAAGAGCCAGGAGGAACCGGGCAGTGGCGCTGAGTGTCTGCCGCTGTTTGCCAGCACTCTGTGGCCTCAGTGGTTAAAAGGCTACTTTAGTGAAAGTCATTAGCGTGACTATTGAACGACTGTGTCTTTTTCCTACCAAGCCGCCAGTTTCACGGGGCGCAGGCCTCTTTTTGCTGAGCATTGTTTCTCCTATAATGGGCGTAATCCCTGACTCATGGCAGGCGCACAGTAAATAGTGGATGGGCGGATGGACAAACGGAATGCCGGTTGAATGGATGGACGTACTAGAAGCCTAAAAGAAAACAGAGGGAAGCAAAGGGCAGTGGAGCACACTGAAGGCTCGAGCTTGGTTCCCAGAGTGGGAGTGTTGGAGGACTCAGTGACACACAGGATGGAGGCAGGCAGTGACTTGTAAACTGGCATTTGGGAGTGGCTGGAAGAGAGAAGACAGAACCAGAGAGCACAAGTAGGAAGGCTGGATCCTGTGCTGTGTTTAAGAAACAGCCAGAGGTAAAGAAGAACAGGCAGAGGGAAAAGAAAGGGCACGGTCAAGAAGAGCTTGGTGGGCAAATGAGGCTGACATTTGTCAGGGCAGCATATGGGCTAGTGGCTAGAAGGAGGGTCACAGTGACTGAAGTTGCATGTTGGCAGATGGGAACGTGGTGGCTCTCGGGGCGGGGGCAGGCGCTGAATCAAGCACTGGGTGTGGGGGGGTGAGAGATGGAGCAGTTAAGGGGCTTCATGAGGCTGGTAAGATGTTGCTTTTCTCTGGGATTGCAAGCCTAGGGTTACCTTCTGTAGGGAAGTGCCATCTTTCCAAATGGGGGAGGATATGAAATTGGCAGAAAGCTCCCACTGGGAGAAGCAAATATATTGTTCGGAGCTTTGTTTTAGTCCTCTGGAAATTGACTGTATTGTATTTTTATGTAAATAATTCACAACAGCCTGGTATTTGCAAAGGGGTGAAAAGAGAGTGCTCACAAATGAAGTTGAGATACCATATTGTGTTTTTATATCAACAATGTATACTATTGCTTGCAGTGGGTCCAAAAACAAATGTGTATTCAAGAGGCGAGCTACCTGTTCATTGTTAGCTTTTTCATCTAATCACCCTTTACCTGCCCTTTAAAACCTGATCCGAAAATCACTTTTTTCACGACGATTCTGGGATCACTCCAGCCCAATGTCATCCTTGCCACCTCTGAGCTTCTATAATATAATTGTCTGTGTAGCTTCTGGAGCATGTTTTATGCATTTAAGCCCTCCTTATGGGCGTGTCATGCTAACCTGGTATGGAGCCCTATAGGGGCAGGTAGCACGTCTTACTCATCTGTATATATCCACAAGGCTTTGCAAAGAGGAGGCCTCATAGAAGTCCTTAAACACATGACTGGCCCTGCAACAATCACCAAAAATACATTCTGTTTCCATTGTTAGTGGAGTTGATTTATATGTGTGTAGGGGGTTGTGCTTCGTTGGCTGAAATCTGCCCACCACCCCTTAGCATGCTTCCCAAGCCTATATGACTGATTCAGCCAAGGAATGGCATTTTGCTTTAAAGACTCTGTGTAGAAAACCTCAGGCTGTGGAAGCCAGAGAATGACAGTGCCTTGAACGGTGTTTAACCCTGGTCCAAAGTTAGACCGTTTTTGAGGTTTTGGGTCTGGCTCTGATCTCCACGAGGTTTTGGTGTCCTGAGTGGGATTCAGTAACTGGTGTGTCACAGTGTTGAAAAAGCTGTGGGTTTTCCTTGGCAGCACTCCTTTTTCTGCCGGTTGACAGAAGATAAGAAGTCGGAGAAATTCTTCAAGGTCTTCTATGACCGGATGAAGGTGGCCCAGCAAGAAATCAAGGCAACGGTGACCGTGAACACCAGTGACTTGGGAAATAAAAAGAAAGATGATGAGGTAGACAGGGATGCCCCATCACGGAAAAAAGGTAAATGCTCCCCTGCGTGCAGCTCTTCAGTCAGCTGGATTGTAAACATGGGAGGAATCCCTGGTTTTCCTTCAGTTTTTACACGACTTCTAGGCTCCAAACTGTTTTCTGACTGGGGCTTTCAGAAGAAGAAAACCAATCTGGTTGTGATATAATTCTTCCTGTGTAACCTGAACTGAATTCCTGCTGCTTTGGAGGCTCCTCTTGTTTAATAAACTAACATACATTCTTCTTTGTCAAACTGAGGGTTTTATTGGCAGGAAATCCATTAATAATCTTTTCCTGTAATTTCCATTTAATGTTAGAGAAAGTTGTGGAATACGCACTTTTAAATTGGCTGTCGTCTTTTGTCAGCTAATCCGCCCTTATTTTCTGAAATATTTGAAAGTTCATAAAGCTTTTTATCCATTATCCCCCTTGAAGAGGAGTTATACTGGGGAGTGGGTAGACCCAAAAGTGTTGGAGTCAAATGGCCTTGAATAGGTCTGAGTCTCGTTTTTTTAAGTCTAGAGCTGAGTTTCTCAGCCACAGCACATGGGACATCTGGAGAATCCATTGCTATCGGGGCTGCCCTGTACATTGCAGGCTGTTTAGCAGCATATGTGGCCTCGACCCAGTAGATACCAGTAGCTCACCCCCAACTTAAAATCTCTCCAGACATTGCCTGTCGTCCCCTGGGTGGAGATGGGGTCAAAATCATCCCTAGTTGATCGCCACTGGTCTAGAATGGGGATAAAGAGAAGAAAAAGAAGAAAGGCTAACATTTACTGAGTACTTTCTATGAACCAGGCACTGTCCAAAGTCCTTTACATGTGTTACTTCATTTAGAAGTCAAGTGGACATTGTAAAATCGATAAAATCGTTATCCCCATTTTACAGATGAGGAAACTGAGGCATAGGGATGGTAATTAACTTGTAGGATATGGAGCTAGTAAGGATATGGAGCTCGTAAGTACTAGAGCCAGGATTTGAACCCAGGGAGTCTGGCTACAGCATCTAATGCTCCTAACTCTAGTGCCTGGTTACCTTACAGGGTTACTCTGAAGATTCGATGAGGTAATAAACGTGAGGTGCTTAATCACGGTGCCTTGGGGCTTAGTAAAGGGCTCCATCAGTGGTTGTCTAAGAACAGTAATTACAGTTTGCTTAGCTTATGTTGAGTGTCTCAGGAACATTCTAGAGGAAGACTTCACTGATGTTCTCCCCATTTTACAGATGAGGAAGCTGAGGCCCAGAGCCATAGATGTATGAGGTTGACAGAACCTCTGCTGCTTTTCCCCTAAACCACAGAGCAAGTGTAGGTGACGTGTTAGAGCCACCAGCAAGCTGGAAGGGCTCAACTTACTTTTAATCCTAAGAGGTGAGAGAAGATGGTGGCTTCTTGGAGCGTTTTGCCAACCTTGAGAGACTCTCGGGTGAATTCCAGAACTTAGGTCTCTGAATGTCGTCTTTGGCGTGGTGAATAGTGTTCCTGGGATTCGGCAGCATTGACCACCTTACATTTGCGTTCTAGCCAAAGAGCCCACGACACAGATAACGGAAGAGGCCCGGGATCAGCTTGTGGAGGCCTCTGCCGCCACCAGGAAAGCCTTCACCACCTTCAGAAGGGAGGCCGACCCCGACGATCACTACCAGTCAGGGGAGGGCGCCCAGGCCACAGCAGACAAGACCAAGGACGACCTGGAGATGAGCGCAGTCATCACCATCATGCAGCCCATCCTCCGCTTCCTGCAGCTCCTGTGCGAAAACCACAACCGGGACCTACAGGTGAGGGCCGGGGGGCAGTGGAGGGGGCGGTCCCAGGTCCTCACAGCTACCGCCGCTTACTGTGACATCTCAGCTCCTCTCCTTTCAGCCCATCTCTTCGAGCTGAGGACCCTGCATGGTTCTCGATGTCTGGGCACTAGAAGCGTTTCTCTGTCTCGTCGTCCCCGCTGTCTCCACAGGGACAGGGACCAGATCTCATGTTCAACAGTGTAGCTCCCACCTGCTCCACGTGTGTTTGTTATATGTGTGTATGTGCCTCTGTGTGTGTGTGTATGAGCCTCTGTGTGTGTGTGTATCTGGTAGCCTGCCACCGTTTGATACATAGATGTACAGGTAAAACTTGAATGGATGGAGGGGTGGATGATTAAATATACTAGACTTAACAGAATCTGGTACATAGAATGTTCTAATCAAATATTTCTTGGTTGAATGAATGAAGTGGCTTTCTGGTGTTTTACACAAATGTTCAAAAATATTTGTTGAACTGATTATTCCAGAAATCCTTTGTTCACTTTTTTTTTTTGTCGTGGGATAATAACAATGGCCAGGTTTATTGGGCACTTAGATGATCCTGGATGCTAAGCATTGCCTGTATTATAACACTTGTTTTATAGATGAGGAAACCAAGATGCACAAGACCCAGTTAGGGAGTACAGAGCTTGGAACTGAACCCAGGCAGTCTGGTGGGTAGAGGCTGTGCTGTCAACCACCGCATTAAGATAGAGGGCGTTTCCTTCCTTGCAGAGTTTCCCCAACAGCAAAGGCTTTTCAGGAAGGGCCAAGGATGGGTTCCAGAGATACCCTCTTCGTTCTCAGTGGACACAGATCTGTGGAAGGTGTCTCTGCCCAGGAGAAGCATGCTAGAGCACCGGGGCCTTGGCCTTCTCCTAGTTTTGCTTCTGACTCTTGGGGAAAACACCCCTCTCTGCCTAAAACAGATGAGGATGAACAGGAGAAGTGTGTCTGAACTCCTCTAAGGTAGAATGTTTTCTCCTAAAATAAATAAATTGGTGGGGGTAGTTTTATCTGAATTGTGATGGTTTGAAAAGAAAATAATTCTAGTCCGAACACCGCAAGGGGAAGGTGCAGCCTTGAAATATTTGCACAACTGAGTTTACCCACCAGGTGATTTGATGGCCTTTCACATGTTAGCTGTGGCCAGACCATTCGGTGCCACCACCAGAAATCGCTAACGCTTAAAATGTGCTGCAGAATCTCTGCCTGGATAAGTTGAGTAAGAAATTATATTGTTAAGCAGTAAGACAGCACAATTTAATGGAAGTGGGGGAAGTCTGCAGTATGAGTACTTACTGTGCTGATTTTTGTTTTCAATCAAATGGGTCCGAAGAGCCTGGGCTTTGAAAAAGCATCGAGGGACTTCCCTGGCAGTCCAGTGGATAAGACTCTGTGCTTCCACTGCAGGGGTCACGGGTTCCATCCCTGGTCAGGGAGCTAAGGTCCCACATGCCGCGTGGCACGGCCAAAAAAATAAAAAATGAAATGAAATTTAAAAAAAAATAGCATTTAGATCCAAGGTCATCAACCAGCCACATCTGGGCCATATTTCAAAATGAAGGGATTTCCATCAGCTCCACTGTCAGCCACGCAGGGACTTCAGGCGCGTTCTCTGCTTTGCTGCCCACTCCTTTCCTCCACTGACATTCCAGCTTCATCCCTGACCACGTCTGAGTGTGGGATCTTGGCCGTGAGTCTGTTTTTCTTGCCTGTTGCTCAAACATTCCTACTTTGGACATAGAACACGTCGGCCCTTGATGCACTGGCCTGACTTGCGTGGATGCCAAGATCAGTGGGTGGACAAGGCCCTCATGACCCAAAGGTCCGGGGTCCGGTTACTGGCTCGTTGGCTGGTGTTTGTCTGGAGGCGGACTGTGTCTGCTCCACCTACCGTATCTACACCGTTCATCACCGGGGAGACAGGCCAAGGGAGTGTGAGCGATGCCATGGGAAAGCACGCTGTCCCACCAGTAAGAAAACAAAGCCTACAGCTCGACTGTGGTGTCTTTGTGGATGGGGGCCCTACCCGGCTGGGGCGATTTCTAGGCTGAACTTGGTGGCCAGTGCCCTGTATCGTTCCCCTATACCAGTGTTACTGGTTTCCACCAACCTCGGGCTCCAAAGGAAAAGTAGGTTGAGACTATGCATATGTGTGTTGATCTCCTCATCTCGGCGAGTACCCTGCTCTGTGCCCTGCCCTGGGGGTGATGGAGACCGCCCCCCCGACCTTCCCCTCACGGAGCTGCGCATCTAGGACAGGAGCCACTCGGCAAGTGGGAGGCTGCCGTGCAGGGTGATAAGTGCTCCAGTTGTGTCATCTTAGGGGTTTTGTGGGTTCAGAGCAAGAGAACCAACACAGTAGTAAACTGGGTCCAGGAAGGCTTCCCAGAGGAGCTGATGTCTGCTGAGTTCTGAGCAAACAAAACACAAGGCTACCTTGAGTCGAGTCCATCCGTGAATGTCAGAGGGGCGGTCCTGATGTGCTTGTTTCCCGGACGTGGCTCTGGTTTCGTGGACCTGTTCTACCTTCCGTCCGCCCCCTTGACCTGCCGTCTTCACAGCACACCCAGCCTCCACTGGGAAAGCAGAGGGAGGCTCCCATTGTACGAATTCACCACTTCCTTTGGGGAAGTCTTCACAGTTTTTGTTTTGTACCTTAGCTCTTTGCAAAACTCTGCTTTGAACGAATTCCCTAAGAACTCCATGGGCAGAAGCCCCTTTTAATGAGTCCTTCCAAAACAACATTCTCTAATACGCCACTCTGCCAGAAACAGTGGTATCGGGGGGAGAGGAAGTGTACAGTATATTTCAATATATATACATTTAAAGCTTAGCAACTTAACCTTTGAAGGTTCTATAACGCCAGTGGTGTTAACTGCTTGGGGCTGCAGAATCCCCCGTTTGAACATCTTAGGCAGAAACGTACGTGGTAAAGGAGATGAGAACAAAGCTGCTTTGTTCAGAGTAGAAATGACAGAGTGTCAGAACTTTGCTTTCCTCCCTCACCTGCAAGAGCCCTGAGGGCTGGGGCATTCCTGGGCTCCTCCAGGGTTTTGCAGGGAGTGGCTGGAAAACCAGTGATCTGGACCAGTGGTTCACAAGGATGAGTGCCGCACCCATCTACAGACTCCCACTAAGCCAGGCACACGGAGGTAGTAATAACATTGCTCTGATACGATGGTATTTGTAGGAATCCAGTTCTCAAAATGATGGTTTTAGGTGGGATTCAACGACTCTGCCTGCCACCCTCTTGACAGTTTTCTGGAACCGACGGTGGATCTCTGGGTCAGGGTTTCCTCGTGGATTCCGAGGGAGAAGACATTCTCACGAGGAGGGAATTATCAGCTCCCTGGTATAAGGAAGTGCAGACGAGCCCAGAGAGAGAGGGACTCTGGCCCTTTGAGGTTGCCCGGAGTTGCTTGTCGTATTTAGAACCTTAACTTTCCTGTTGGTAAATGTTCAGTAGCGATAAAGCCACTGAGTTTGACTTTGCCGAATGGGCGGTTGCTGCCTTAAGCAAGCTTTGTTCACAGTAGCGAGAGACGTGATGGGAAGGACTGTTTTTGAACCATTTTCCGTATGCTTTTGAACCTTCCCCTGAGAGGCTGGCTTTGCCTTTCACCTGGGTTAAGGAATACAGGTCTTGCTCTCTCTCCACTGCAGTCTGTTTAAGCACAGACTTGAAGTCTTGGATCTCCTTCGTCTACCCATCTTGACTTGGTCCCTGGCCCTCCAAGGAAGACGACAAAAAGAACAGGACTTCTCTAGTCTGGACAGGGTGGGGTAGGTGGTATGTGCTGTGGGTGAGCTCTATTCCTTGAGCATAGAAAGAGTTCCCATGGGCCTTTAGCGAGTGGCACGCCTCTGTTTTAGTAGAGAACAAGAGAAAATGGAACTGAGTTAGGAAGGAGAGATTCTGACTAGACATTCTGCAAAGGCCATGAGAAATGGGAGAGGCTTTCAAGAAAGGGCAGCCCACCGTCCTTCCTGGGGAGTCTGCAACATGTCATCTGCTGGCCTTGATGAGTTCCCAAGTCCCCTTTCCTTCATCCAACTTAATCCAGATACTTCAGCCAGTGTTTACGAAGCCCATGGCACGAGCCAGTCCCTGGGCCAGTTGTCGGTCATCAGTGCTGGTGCCCCAATCTCACTGGAGTCAGGATGGAGAGCTTCCTGAAAGAAGTGACTTGAGATGCCATCCTGAAGGAAGAGGAGTCAATCAGGGTGGAGACAGGGAGGCGGGGAGTGACAGGCAGAGGGAATAGTGGGGCTGAAGCCCAGGAGATGAGAGAGTGGAGGGTGCTTAAAGAGCAGGAAGAAGTTCATTGCTGCCAGCCAGAGGAGCATGGCAGGAGAGATGATGTCCGTGAACAGAAAGGGGCATGACGGGAGTGGCCACATCCCTGAGCAGAGGTGGGGAGGGGCAGGGCGTGGCAGGAATGATGACACAGGAGTTGCAGAGGCAGAGTGGCCTCGAGAGCCATGCTGTGAATTTGAGCCTAGGTTAGCCTGGCTGTCTCCTGCCCTCTCCCTGAATACTCCTTCACTCCACCTCTGCATGCTGAGGGGTTCAGCCAGGCCCTCGAACAGGTAGCATCTTCCCCGAGGGACTGGGGTGAGAAATGGCTGCAGAACCCTCCTCTGGCTTCCTGTGACCCTTAGAAAAATAGTCACCTTACGAAAGCCCACGTGGTCTCAAATCACCTGTCCTTCCTCCACCTCCACCTGCACCTGAATGACTGTGCAATTTCTAGACTAGTCAGGAAGGCTTGCGCAGAAGGCCCTGAGGTTAACTTGGGGCGGGGGTGAGGGGGGGGTTATCTAGAGGATGAGTCGAGCATAAACTTGATTACCAGCTTTTAATCTGGGCATTTATGGATGTTTTAATTACACAAGGAATACATGAATATATTCTATGAAGGTTTAAATGAAAATAAGTGTTTGGTTTGAGAAAACAGTCCCTCTACCCATTCCCACGTCTCTACCCAGAGAGAACTGCTGTTGGTTTGGACTGTATCCTTCCTGTCCTTTTTCTGTATATTTGGATGGAAGCATTGGATATATATTAATCTGCTCTTTGCCTTTTTGTTCGTTTAACGTAACAGTATGTCCTGGAGGTCTTTCCATATTGGCACGTATGGACCTACCTCAGTGTTTCCAACTTGTGATATCAAATGATGCTGATACACTATCACTTGTTTACTTCCCAACTGACGGGCATTTAGCTTGTTTCCAGTTCCCCTCTGTCTCAAACAGTGCTGTAGCAGACATCCAGTACGTACTTTGTGAATAGTGATAGAAGTGGAATTACCAGGTCAAAAGTTAACATTCATTTTATCTTTTGATTATATCTTTTTACTTTAAAAAGATACAATTTTCTACAGTTTTCTACAGTAAACATGTAACTTTTATAACTATGCCCAAAAGAATATCTGGGGTTAATCTTCCCTTCTTTTTAAGAAGAGATTACTGGAGTCTGTGACGAAAACAAAAAACAAAAAACAACTCCTCTGCATCAGAATAGGCTGTGAGTTATGAGGTGGTTGAATGTGGCTTGCTTGACTTGGTTGAGAAATTATCTGCTGTTCTGTCTCTTGTTAGCATTGCAAGTTTACCTGGAGAATACATACTCGGGCACGTGCACCCAAGCACACACACATTTACTCGCTTCTGTTCCTTCCTGTAATAACGGAAGTGGCCAAACAAGATAAGCCAGGTTCCCACCATGGCAGGTGGGCTTAAGCCCAGCCTGTAACACTTCATTCTGTGATGAACTAGCCTCAGTGTTAGGTTCTGGGCATTCAGCATCCAGACCCCAGCGTCATCTTTTAAACATTAACTAGTGTCCTTGGAAACGTCAAAAGGCTCTGAACTTAACATGCGATGGGTGGGGAGGTGGGCTGGGGCGGAAAAGAAAGAAATGAGAACTTAAAAATGAGAACTTCAGACTCCAGTTCTCTTAAAAATGAGAACTGGAGTCTGAACTGGGTCGTCAGAGAGGAGCTCTCCTCCCCTGCATCCCATACAAAAGCACCTTGGAGAACAGGCCACAGTGTTTGCAGTCATTGCCATAGACCATGTCCACGGTTGACCGTCATGGGGGCTGACTGACTCTTCTACCCAACACTGCATCTCTCTGCGTAATTGCTGCTCAATCCCAGGCCCCAACCAATTACATACCATCAAAAGGGCAGAATGAGTGACCTTTTCCCTCTTCTCTTTGCCTTTGTTCCCCCAACCTGGGGACTGCCCAATTGCAGAACTTCCTTCGTTGCCAAAATAACAAGACCAACTACAATTTGGTATGTGAGACGCTACAGTTTCTGGACTGTATTTGTGGAAGTACCACCGGGGGTCTCGGTCTTCTCGGACTCTATATCAACGAAAAGAATGTGGCCCTCATCAACCAAACCCTGGAAAGTCTGACCGAATACTGTCAAGGACCTTGCCATGAGAACCAGGTAAATCCATTTGCATTTCGGGGCGGAGAAAGAAGTTTATCGTTTTGAAACGTTGTTGACAGGGACTAGTTCAGAAGTCGCACAGCATCTCCCTAGGGGCCTAGGGATTCAGTAGAACTGGAGGCCTCTTCCAAGCAGTGAGGAGGGAGCAACCGAGCGTTACCATGTTTCAGGACGTGACCTAATCACAGGCGCTTGAGGGGCTGTCGGGGTGATCGCGCCCAGCTTGGTTCGGTTTGAACGGCCCAACTCGAAGTTGACCAGGGGTACATATTAAAGTTGGAGTTAAATGAATATGACCAGGAGACTGGGCTCTATTTCAAATATTAGGAAAGACTCAAAAAGGGGCCACTTCATGGAAGGAGGTTGATAGCGAACTAGAGAGAAAAACCTTGCTGTATATGAGACAACTTGAAAATAACATGAGAAAATGTATGATTGAGACTTTAACACCACAGACGTTCAGAGGAGAGAAGGACTCCCTTAGTCTTGACTTACGCTTCTCGAGAAGTATATTTTTGGAGTGGAACCCAATAGTTTCTTGAATAGAGTCATTGCTTATCCCTGACGTCTTGCAGATTCCGTGCAGTTTTGCACGGATGCTAGCATGAGTATGATGGTTAGCTCAAATTATAGCTGTATCCTGGCTGGAGGGGGTAGTCCAGTGCTTAAATAGCCCATTATAAACCCAGTGGCCAGGAAAGGTATGACATGCTGCGTTACTTGGGAAGCAAGGCCAGAAGAACGGCTTACAAGAGGGACCACTTGCTGTATATTGAAAAATCTGATCTTAGTTGTCCATGACTGCGAGGCTAGCATTTCGTTAGATCCACTTTAGTCTCCAGGCTTCCTGATGGGACCAACGGGGTAGTTTGAGTTAAAGTGAAAAGGAATAAAAAAATTACAACAGGATTTGGGGGAGAGGCTTTATCTAAGTGAATTTCTTTATAACCTCAAGATGGCTTTTCTGCCAAACAGAGGCCTGTTCAAAGGAGCATACTGGGGTGAATTCTGTTGCAAACGGGGATCTTACCTGGGGGAAGGTGATTAATTCTGATATTACGTGAATTAAAACGTGCTTTCCAAACTTAAGCCTTAAGCAAAAGCGTGCCGTACGAAAACCGAGTGATGTAGAGAGAATGCAACACACCTCTGAAGGGGAAAACAGCGCTCAGGACCCGGAATCAGTCACACACCATATTTTCCCTTAAGAACAAAAGCCCACTGTACTGTTTGGATTAGACACGGCCAATTTATCAGTTACAGTGCATGGGGACTTTCCTACTGTTTACTGTTAATTCTGAAACTAGAGACTTTCATCTGTCTTTTATTTTTACCACTTTCTCACGGAAAATTTGCTGCTCTCCCCTAGAGACATTACTGGGACTGGCGAGCATTGTGCTGAAATCGCAGTTGAGCCTGTCGGCCTGTGACGTCTGATCTGTGACCAGCGTTTGTGTAATGTCTGCATGTGTCTCTTTCCTCAGAACTGCATAGCCACCCATGAATCCAATGGCATTGACATCATCACGGCCCTGATCCTCAATGACATCAATCCTCTGGGAAAGAAGAGGATGGACCTCGTATTAGAACTGAAGGCAAGTAGGAATTGAAAGCCAAAGACAGTAGCATCTGGAAACCCTTTTGTGTATTGCCTGTGCACGCGACATGGTCACTGCCGTGAAACTAAATACTAAAGACCGTTCTTTTAAAGTAAATGAATGATCCACGCTGCAAGTTCTGAGTAAAAGGCAGAACTTCAGTCTTTCCCTTCCAAATAAGGCCTTGGGACAGGATACCAGCCTTTCAACTCACAGGTCACATGGAATGAGAAATCATCACTCAAAGCTGAGAAACAAATTCGAACCGCATCCAAGAACTAGCAGCCTTGATTCTGAAAGCCGCAGACGGAGAAAGAATGGAAACTCCATTCCCTCTGTGGTCTCTCATCTTTCCCCCGTTGAGGACACAGGGCCAGTTGAAGAATAGTACAGCTAAAAACGATCTAGACCAAAAAAAAAGTTGAACTTTTATATTATCCGGCAACACCTTTTTCTGTTCTGTGGTTGATTTAGCAGAAGGGTGGTTCATAAGTGTTGGGTTAAAATGAGGAGAGTTAAACAGTCCAGAATCGTGCCTCTGGGCCTCTGATGAGTTTCTTTGCATCGTGTACAACCGGTGGCTGGCAGATGACTGATGTAGAAGCACCCTTGACATGCTGACTCCCTCTGATACCAAAATAGTTTTACGGGGTGACGAAGCTTAAGCGCCTTGAAGCAATGACTTCAAGGTGATTAAGCTGCTGGGTTTACAAGCCAGCCTCTGGGGTGTTTGAGAAGCTGATCCACTACTTCGGATGTTGATTTCTTGAGGGTACCAAGAAAATTAATTTTAAAAAAATATTCAAAAGTAAAAGCAAATGAACAAAAAGCCCCTCACTTATCTCAGGGCTTCCAAAGATTCTCTGAGTCCAAAGTTTCAATCCTGAGAATCAGACTTGCAGCTCCATCCTGGTGTCTAAAGCATATTTCGAAATGTTAGCCTTACTGAGCACATTTCATTTTCACCCGTTCCCATGTTGGGGCAGGTTGAGATCTGCCCTGCATCTTGCCCCTGTTTGCAGCAGCGGGCCACTTTCTCACTGTCACAGGAGAGCCTGGACCTACAGGGTTTAGCTGAAAAGCCGATCTGTATTTATGGCTTCAGTGGTGCCGGAGGACGGAAAGGTCGTTAGGGAAGGTGGTAACACAGAAGCCCACAGGAATTGCACAGTTACTTTTATTTTATTTTAGTATTTCCAAACGAGTGTCCAAACTACTAGATGGTTTGGGTGTATGGTTTAAGTGGATTTTTGGGGGCAGGGGACTATTTTTATCTCCTTTGACAAATCGTGTTGTAGAAGTGACTTGAACATCATTCAGGCTCACATCCCTGGCTACCATGTATCAGAATATATATGATGAGAGCCTGAAATAAACTCAGAATTTCATGCATTCCTAATCAGCATTTCCGTGGCTTTTTGAAGCACTAATCTGGTAACCTGAAGGTTATTGTAGAAATTTCTGCCCTGTGAAAAGCCAGCTTTTGATAGCACAACAACCCGATGGAACTGCTGGGATCTGTGCTTGGGGAGAAAAAAAGATACTGCCCCCTCTCACCAAAACAACAACTTTCGAGTCCTATACATGAAGAAGCATATGGATTATCATAGGCCCGGGGCCTAAAATGGGCTCAAGCCAAGAAGTACAGGGTGTGGGCACACGAAAACTTTGAATATGATGGGAAATTATGGTTTGGCGTGAGCATGGTGCTCCGTTGGGTCACTTTTGTTAACTAACAGTAGGGGTCATGAGAGCTGATAGCACTGTTTTAGGACGGTGGGGGGCGGGGGGCGTTACCTGAATTGCCTGCCTTCTCTGACCTGCAAGGCTGAATCACGGCGTTTATAACCACTCCCCACCCCCCGGAGGCGTCGTGGGTCTATGTACCAGGTGCTTCCTGACCACTGTCATCGTGAGGGTCCCAGTGTACCCACAGAACCCATGTTTAAATGTCCACTAGGACTTGGACCAACTGACGTAAGGGGGAAACTGCCCAAACCAAGAGGTGCCTCTTTGACCCCAGTTTCTGCGGACATGTTTTTGGGGTGTCAGGTAGCACATTCTCAGTGTGGTGATGCTCTTGATTTATGCTCTGCCGTGGGGCAGGGTGTCTTTAGCCAGGACGCAGCAGCTGGTCACCCATGGTTCAGGCCAGCTGCCCCCAGTAGCTCCTCTTCATTTCTTCCTCCCTTTGTGTCTCCAATTAGAACAACGCATCCAAGTTGCTCCTGGCCATCATGGAGAGCAGGCACGACAGTGAAAATGCCGAGAGGATACTCTATAACATGAGGCCCAAGGAACTGGTGAGTCGCAGGGCTGAGCCTCTGGCCGTGGCACTGCCTCAGCATCAGAGCTTCACTTGTGGCAGAGCAGGGCATCTGTCTCCTCGAGCTTTCTTTACGATGCCGACGATCAGAAGTGCCGAGAGAACGTTTGATTCGGGCCCCTGCCTAGGGCAGGGAAGTGAGCCCTGCGTGGAGTAAGTGTCCTCTGCCTTCAGCGCAAACACGCATGGAAGCCTCCCTGGCCTATTTCCCTTGGGGGAGGTGGCACCGGGACAGGTCTGGGAGGCCGGCGGACTGGAATTCACGTCCGTCGCTCTGCCCTTTGCTGGGTCACCTTGGGAGGCCCTTGGACTCTCTGAGCTTCACTCCCCTCTTCCCTAAAAGGGAGATGATGGTATCAGCTGGTCCAGAGGGTTGCTTTGGAGACAAGACAGATGATTCCCACCGGGCCCCGCGCACAGTGCCCGCACACCCGGTAAACCCTTCGAGAATGCACGGTCTCCTCTTAATTCTTCATTCACTGCCGCTTTGTGCCGCATCTTCTTCCGGGGCTCAAGAATTCACATCTCTCCTTGGTGCCCATAGTCTGGGCAACAGAAGGGTGTTTTGGGGGGTGCTGATGTTTTGGGTTTTTTAAAAAAGAAAACACAATCTTGTTTATATTTGGGGGGTGATATTCACAATTGGCTGTGACTTCCAGGCTGGGAGTCTGTGCTGCAAACTGTGAGACAGCAGCTCTCAGAGATGCTGAACCGAGCTGAGGACGGAACTCTCTATTTGGACTCTTTCCCACGCAGATGAGCTGTAACTGACAGACCTAAATGAGGGCACTAAAACTTTCCTGCCCCCCGGTGACCCAGTGTGCGCTTGGGGCCAGGCTGAAGTCCCTTTATGTGTTCCTTTAAATAAAGTTCACAGCGAGCCCAGCTCTTTGATCTCGGAGGTCAGGAGTGAGTTCTCAGCCTGAGATGGAAGTCCTCTCTGAGTTTACATAATGGCTTATGTAACTGGGGTTGGGGGAGGCTGGGATCTGTCGCTCCTGAGTAGGGACAGGATGACTTAGCAGAGACCCCGCTCCAGTTCCCATCAATCCAGAGCACGCCCCGTCTTGGGTGGGGGACCTGGCAGCACCCCGGGCTCTAGGTGCCACTGACTCCCGGGTCGCCCCCTTGTGGTTGATTAGCTTCATTCCCGAATCTCGGAGAAGAGTCAAAGGCTTCCCGGAGCAAACACGGTTCTGAGCATGTGCATAGCAAAGACGCTCACGTGTCCGGAACACGTGTGTACATTTGTGTGTACACGCATATATGTGTACGTTCAGGCTCCCATGTCCCGTGCAACACGTTGTCTGTTCAGTTTGGTTTTAGAGAAGCGAAGGGAAGACAAGCTGAGAGAGCGAGGGTCTTGTCTCCAGAATTATTTCTAGGGCCTGACCTGACGTCAGTACAGAAATGTGCGTCCCTCTGCTGTGCTTGGTCTTAGATAACGAGAAATAATTCAGAGTAATGGCCTCGAGGCGATGCAGGAGGCGGAAATGCCTTGTGAGTCATCAAAGAAAATGATTAATTTTTAGTACAACTTAAGGGTTGCAAGCATTGTGTTCTTAATCGTTGAATGATTAAATCTTGAATGATAGGTTCATTTGATAAATAGTGGCCGGACCCTGCTTCGTCCGGGGCGTTGTGCTGGGCACCAGGGAGGGACTGGGAAATGGGCAGAGCCAGCCGTGTTCCTGGGGAGCTGAGGCCAGTGGCTGGGAGCAGGAAGCGGAGCAGGCACCGGAACGCTCTGGGAAGCGTGCTCTCGGCGTGAGACAGTCAGGGGCAAAGCTCAGCTCACTAGCCGTGCGAATTTCAGCACGCCTCCTTCCCCTCTGCGTCTGCTTCCTCATCCATAATCAGGCGGAATCTTTGACATCTCATAAAATGTTTATGAGCAGTAAAGTTTCTGAAAGAATGAAGATACTGGGCACAGTGCTTGGCACATGGAAGGTGCTGGTAGATGTCGCCTGTTAGTGGTATTTTTTTCACATGGAGTAGGCTGTGGGAGACAGGGAAACATTTGGAGTCAGAAAATAGTTTCATCAGCTATTCCTAAAGGCAAATGCTTTCCTTTTTAGTTTTTCCTGAAATGGCAAAGGTAGGGGATGGGGAGAGTTGGCAGAATGAAATGGAGAGAAAGGGAAAACGTGTGGCTTCTAGCCTTTGTTTGTATCGTATCATTGTTTGGAGGCTTTTTGGGTTTTTGTTTTAGCCATTGTCCCGTTCTAAAGGAGAAGGGCGTGGACCAGCCACAGAATGTCTCGTGGCCTAGCGAGAGCGAATGGGTTCCCCTCTCATTTCATTGAAGGCTGATTGGTGGTGACTGCCTGCGATCGTATTGAGAAGGATTCTGAGGCTGTGTCCACGCCTGCTGGCCGAGCGTACTGAGGCCCATGAGCAGTGTCTGCCCCGGGAGGGGAGACTGATAGTATGCGTGCTGTCATTGCCAGTCCTACGTGGGCCTTCCTTGAAGCAGGAACTCTGTTCCCTGGCCCTTCTTGCAGGTGGAAGTGATCAAGAAAGCCTACATGCAAGGCGAAGTGGAATTCGAGGATGGAGAGAATGGCGAGGACGGAGCTGCTTCCCCCAGGAACGTGGGACACAACATCTACATCTTAGCTCATCAGGTGCCACCCCTCCCCACGCCCACCTGCTGGGCAGGACTCCATGCTGCGTGCCCTTAAACTTACTTTTCCTTTAAGGTTTTATTTAGCCTGAGCTTGTTTGGGTTCGTGGTAACGGGTACTGCCAGCCACCTGACCAAATGTGCCGAGGTCCAGGCTGCTTCCATTGCCCATTCCCGTAGGGTCATGTCCTTGGAAACCCCACGTTTCTTAAAAGCGTTCGCGCTGAGCAGTGACACTTGGATAGCTCATGACTGTGTCTCAAGACAGTTGAAAGGAGTCTTAGTCTTTTCATAAATATTGATGAGTCTGTCTTAACCATCTAAAGAAATAAACCTCAGCTGCCTGACCGATCGCACTTGGCAATCTTTGGGAACTTGTCATGATGACTTCTTTTTGTTTGCATTTTGGGGGATGTAGTAATACTTCCTACCCTGGCACCAAAAGGCCCTGTTTCGTAACTGTCTTCCCAAGTGGCTGGGCTTTTGCAGACACTTCCTCTTTCTGGAGGCTGATGTGTGTGGGCAGCCGGGAACTCTGCTGCAGGCTGGCACTTCCTGTCCCTTTCACCTCTCTTAGGTAGAGGAGTTTGGTAGAAAACAGTGATGGGATTGGGCCGGAGGTTGATAGATCCCTGCCCCTTCTCTCCTCCATTCCTGGCAGTTAGCCCCTGAGAGGTCTCGGGACATTCCGAATGCAGGCTCTGTGGGGCTGGATGGATAAACCCCATCTCCCTCCTGCCTGGCTAAAGGAATCGGGGCACAGCGGGACCTCGAGTGGGCATGCGCTTTCCATGCTGCTCTGCCGGAGCCCGGAATAGGTGCCGTGCAGCACACCCTTGATGGGGAGGAGAGGTGCCCTTGCCCCCTTCGCCCCCCAGCTTGCTGCTCGTTACTCTGCGTCTTTTGTACCCAGAGCTGGAAAGGAGCTGTGTGTTCCTGTTGCAAAGAGACGTGACTCCCCTGTTTTCTGTATTTGTGTTCTAGTTGGCTCGGCACAACAAAGAACTTCAGACCATGCTGAAACCTGGTGGCCAGGTGGAGGGAGACGAAGCTCTGGAGTTTTACGCCAAGCACACGGCCCAGATAGAGGTAAAGGCAGGGTAAACTCGGGGCCCGGGCCTGCGTCGAGGGCCTCCGGTGTGGGTGCCCTGGGCTGGGGCTGGCACGCGGTCATTGGTCGGAACCGTAAACAGGTTGTGGGAAGCTACCGTGCACCAGGGCCTGCACTCAGTGCTAACAGCCAGTGATGGCCAGGCCGGTCCCGAGGCCTGCGTAAGGCCTGGCGAGAAGGTAGGTGAGTCCACACAAGGAGACGCGCCACGCGTTCCGACAGGGCCGTGAGGACAAACAAGGCATCACGAGACGGTCCCCCGGAGGGACCTGCTGTGGACTGTGGTGGTCAGAGAGGCCTGCTCTGAAGATGGGTATCGAAGCACAGACCTTCAGAAGGATGGGAATGAACAGGCAGAGCTGGGAGGCAAGAGCTTGGCAGACACGGGGAGGCCCTGAGGTGGGAGGTGAAGGTGAGGAGGTAGGATGTAGGGAGCTAGAGGGAGAGCAGCCCACGATCAGAGAGGGAAGACGGGTGGGCCCAGAGCCTGCAGGACCGTGTCCGCCGTCCTCAGAAGAAGTCTGGACTTGGCCCTCAGAGCAGTGTGGAATCATTGGAGAGTTGTACACCGAGGAGTGATACGACCAGATCCGCCTCAGAGAAAACACACACAAGAAACAGAATCCTCTCCATTTCGCAGCTGGGAAAACTCTGCAATAGGACTCAGAGAGGTTGTGTCATCTGTCCATTTATCACTCTCAGGGCTGGAATTTTCACCCAAGTCTGGCGCTGACCCCCGAGCCTATGGGTGCTTTTATGTCACCTGCCTTGTCTCCTGACAGTCGAGAGAGTACAGACCTATGGGTGCAGGCTGTGGGCAGTAAGCGATGGTGTGTCTGTCTTGTTTGGCTAATGAGGAAATGCACAGATTCAGTATCAGTGTCGGGGCAAAGATTTTGAAGGACTCACAGGCTCCTTTGGGCCGTGTGAAATGTTCAGGATGGAGTCTTGTAAGAGTGTATTCTCACCCGCTGTCTCGGGCCTCTGGGCTGTCCTAATAAAATGTGTCATTTCACTGATTAGTTGATCGTGACGGTGTGTGTAAGCTCATATGCTTGATTTATTGTTGATGACCGGAAGTTTGTTCTCTGGAGCCCTTAGAAGATGAGCTTCAGGTGTTTGCGGTGTGGAATGTCAGAGGGGAAGGAGCCTTGGAGATCACTGGGGAGCAGACGGATGCTTGATCAGATTAAGAGGTGTGAACAAGGTCATCCACCCTGTTAGAGGTGGCAGAAGGGCTGAGTTCTCATTCCCAGCTATAAGTTTACTGAAATAAAGAGGCATGGATCAATCTTAAAGGATAGAGAGAAATGGCCAGGCAGGGGGTCCCGAGCTCTTAAATCCTCTTCCTGGGCAGCTGCCCGGACCTTCCAGCCTCCCAGGGAATTACCTATGCAATTACCTATGAATTACCTATGCAAGGCGGATAAGCGCTGTCACTCCCTGGGGCTCTTGCAGACCCTTGTGCGTTCACTCTGGTCACTCGGGCCGGGCAGCCCTGGAGTCTGGGAATCAGTTCTTGCCAGGAGGCCTCCTGTGTCCTCCTCCGTTGCCTCCTGAGCCCAGACACACTTCTGAGATCATGTTCCTGCCGTGTAAGGGGGGGGCTGATCCAGAGCCCACTTGACGGTGTGAAGCAGGGCGGCTCTGGACAGTGGGAGACTTCAGACTGTGTGTGCACCCGTGTTACCAACCCCCGCACTACAATTCCGGTTAAATGAGGTTGGCTTATGACCCACAATTAGTATGATAAGGAAGCTTCCATAACCTGATCTCCAACTCGCTTTGCAAGCCGTTGGTCTCAAGATGACGTCTCCCAGAATTTATGGAGGCAGGGCTGTGGGAACCTGTCTCGTTTCTGAGAGTTTCCCGCTACAGCTTGACCTGAGTCACCTCTCTTGCTGCGTTGGGAACAGTGTTGGGAGAGAGAGAACCAGATCTTCTTGTAGAGGGCGTGGGCCCTGGGCCTCACCTGACTTGTCCAGCCTCTGGGGAGGAAGGATAAAGGGAGGCCATGCCCCTATGATACTGCAGCCCGTACCCCTTCGGAAATCTCTGCCCCCCAGGACTGTGACAATGCAGTGTTGAACAATTTGAACAATCTCGACCAGACAACTCTCTCTGGGGATTGAGCCCATCTAGGAAGGGCCCGGGGAAAATCTGTGAGGTGTCCACCCCGGGACCCAACAAAGCTAGTTTAAAGAACAGTGAGTTCTACTATACCAGTGTTAAATGGGCATATTGGTTCAGGCATCGCACGTGTTAGATGCCGTGACAAGTCAGAGGTAGGAGGTCACTGCAACTGCATAAACCAGTGGTCCCCTTGTAGAGTTCCTATGTAGGAAAAATAACGCAACTTTGCAATCTGAGGAAGGCTGTTAGGTGAGGTTTGCACCACAGCCTAGCGCTGCAGTAGGATCGCCACTGGCCATGTTTGGCTATTTACATTAAAATTAAGTATTAAACTCAGACCCTCGGTTGTACTAGCCACACGTGCTAGTTCTCAATGGCCACATGTGACTAGTGACTCTCCTTTAGGACGGGGCAGGCACGCAGACACAGAACCGTTCCATCATTACAGAAAGTTCCACTGGATATCCCCAGCCCAGAGCCTCATCTGAATATGTACACAAAACACGCTTTAAATTGTTCCAGATAAAACTTAGTCACTAGTCAAAATAATGGGTCTGAGGTGAGAAAAATACTTTAACAGACTTATCAAAACTACTTTCTTATAGATCTAAGAGATACAGCCCAGCCTGGGAGCTACAAAATCACAGAAGTCTAGATCAAGTCTGTGTTGTGCTGGACCTTCAATACTGAGCCCGTTGCCAGTGTAGAGGTCCTTAGTTGTGTGTTGGTTTTTGAAGATGATGAGTACTGAACCTCATCCATTTTTTCCCCCTAGATTGTCAGATTAGACCGAACCATGGAACAGATTGTTTTCCCCGTGCCCAGTATATGTGAATTCCTAACCAATGAGTCAAAGCTACGAATATACTACACTACAGAGCGGGATGAACAAGGCAGCAAGATCAACGATTTCTTCCTGCGATCCGAGGACCTCTTCAATGAGATGAATTGGCAAAAGAAGCTGCGAGGTAGGTCAGCAACGCCTCCAGAAGCTACAGAGACACGCGGTTCTGGGGTCTCACACAGCAGGGCTTGATGGTGGGTACGTGGACCTCCAAGTAGGAGCAGAGCTGGTGTGATTTAGGATTCTGTCCCCCTCTGGGCACCAAGAAGACTGGGCACCTTTGGAGCTGAGAAGTGTGCTCCAGCCTTAGGGAGGCGCCTCCCCTGAAAGGGCTTGCTTCCTGCCCCCTTTGATCTGATCTGCTTGCAGAGCTCCAGGGAGAACTTGGTATCTTGATGTAGAAAATAAAAGGAGCGGAGAACAGGCGGGCCTGGCGCTCACAGGATGGTGCATTTGAGCAGGAGACTCAGCCCACCTGACTGCTCATTTACTAGCCCACCTGCTCGGAAGATGCCGCTCTTCCCCCTTTTATGGGGTAGCTCGGATTTTAGACCCTAGTGTCATTTTATAGGCAGTGGAATCATTTACCGCTTGAGACGCGTCATTGGTCACCAGCGAGTCCCGTGGCGGAGCCCAGCCAGGCGGGCTGCAATTACTCATCTGAAATACTTTTATAGGGCTTTCCCGGAAGGCTTCTCCGCGCCCGGTTTTCATTAGGGTTTTAACGTGATCCTGCGGTACCGACAGTACGCTAGGCACCAACTGTTACGACCCACTTAGAGAGGATGGTGCTTTATTCCTGTCTGTTAGTCAGGAGCCAGGGTTTTTATTTGAAACCCTGGATTCCAGCTGCAGTTGTGATCACTGGGGCTCCTGCTGTGGTGAGGGGAAGCTGGGCTAGAGGTCAGTTTCTGGACGCTTTTGTCCTCTTCCGCCCCTACCAGCCTGGGCCGGCACAGACTAGCCTCCTCTACTGCTTCCACTGCACTGCTTTGCTCCCTGCCTCCCCAGATTCGGTTGGTGTCAGAGGGGCTTGTGCAAGCGGGCTGGCCGGGAGGCGCTGTTCTCACCTCACCCCCACTCCATCCTCTCTGATCTCTAAGGGGCACCTCATCATCCGGCACTTTAAAGCATTATCATATGTTTTGCTGAGCCAACCCATTCCTCACCCAGCCCCATGCTTGGTGTCTGGACCACCTTTAGCAGAACAGCGGGCGTGTCCTCCCTGGTGTGGCCCTCAGAAGACCTAGGGGACAAGCTGCCCCACTCTCTGTGTGTCCTCGTAGCCGCTGTGGGCTTGATCCAAGCTCCTCCCGCTGAAGCATCGTGAGTAGTGTTGAATGTCTCCACAGCACCATGCTTGGGCAGTAGGGTAAAAAAGACACCCAGAAAGGTAGACATAGACCCCATCCGTCGTGTACTCTTGTGTTTTCAGCTATTCCATGAAAACAGAAGGCACCTTCCTCTTATCTGTTGATTTTGCTCTTCACTGAAATAGTCCATAATTCCAACTTGAGGAGATGATCCTGAATTCGTGTATCCAAACCTCCAAAATAGTTATTAAAATGGTGATTTCTCCCTTACCAAACGTGTGGGTCTACTAAGTACTAAGACTGGTCAGATGCATTCATTCTCTCAGAATTGTGTTATCAAATAGGTATATAAAATAGGCTCTCCAGTGGGGCTTATGAACTGAAAGAAAGGTTCTTCACCTTTTATGATGAGGTGAGATACCTTGTCATCCCTGAGATGTTGTCGTCAGCCTGGCATAATAGGAAGACCTCAGCCCCAAGAGGTGGGAGATCTGAATTCCATGCTCCTTCTGTCACCCCCTGACTCTGTGGCTCTGGGCAGATGATATAACTTCTTCTAGGCCCTCACCTATAAAGTGGGGAATTAAGACTACCTGATTGTTTGATTGATTGCATAAAGGCCATCTCATCATTCCAAGATTTATGTTGCATTGTAGCTAATACCTTCTCTTACTAAGTCTGTCTTTGTTTCAAAAACAGTTTTTGTTTCAGTGAAGCTTAAACACAGCTATGGCTGTCAACTGAGAGATTTTAATTGGCTTCATAGCTTTCTGCTGGTAAGAGAAAAACTGAAAGTAATAACGGAATTAAACATGATTTGCATATTTAGAAAGGGGAGAAATGTACTCAGAAGTGCAATTAAAATGAAATATATTTTCTTCTCTATGTCGCTTATTTCTCTTCTAATAAGTCTGCGGAAAAGATTTCTCTGGCTTATTCACAAAGCTCCTCTTCCTTTTCCCGAAAGTATCACAGAGAATCATCTGTGCTTTGGAGAAATCCGTAGCTAGGGCTCAGGTACACAGTAAGGTCTGTCTGAGACTCGGATTGCTTCATCTTTTCTTCTGCAAGTATTAAGATCCTCAGGTCCTGTGCTCTCTTGTAAACCCTCTTCCCTGCTCTCCTCCAAACACACACACACACACACACCCATTCTGTGAATTCACATCCTCTGTCCACTGTGCCTCTCTGACATCTTCTCCTGAAGATCCTGGCCCCAGTGACGAGAAAACTCTGGGCTAAGACAACTAGAAGATAGTGAGAGGAAACTGAGGCAGAGTTGCGTATGCTGACACTTCGTTATGTGGTATTACGTGGAGTTTACCCTCATAGTTACTACACACATCAGAGTAGAGTGGGAAATTCTCTTGTTATATGCACATGGAGTCCAAGTCCTCAAGCAAGCCCCAGTTCCTTACAAACAAACAAGCTAGAGAGGAGGGTTACCAAGAGATGCCCCAGGTGCAGTTATTTAAATCGCCCTGCCCATCTGGGATCATGGTACCCTGTCTTCCTGCACCTGCGTAGACACCCACTTGACTTGAAGGACGGAATGTTTGTTCATATTCAGAGTGACACCACAATTTAAGTACAGTGTTAGTTTTATAAAAGTAAGATTTGTTAGTTGTCTGCCACAGTTGAAGACCATCGTACAGCAGCTACTCTCACACTTAGTATTGAGAGCTGCTCTGAAGGGAATTCTGGCTTACCCATCACTGAGCCCTGCCATTTCCTGCCTTTTTGTCTTTTAACTTCTCATGAGCCTGTTACACATACACTGATGTGGGGAGGATTTTGTAAATTCCCGTGAAACCCTCGCTCAGCTTCAACAGTTTTCAGCCCTTTGCCATCCTTGCCATGTGTCTCTTCTGTGCTCTCTGGAGTTTTCATATTCAGATCAGAAATGGGCTTCAGTCCCAGAAGAAACACCAATAGCCATTGTCTACAGAGCGGGTGATTTCTCATCTTAAATTTGCTTTGGCAATTAACTTATGAAAAAGTCATTCGTTAACTATAGGTGGGACTGACTCCTGGTCGGCTCCTCCATTGCATGGTGACATGAGCCGCTTAACTTTGTCCCTGTCACTGAGACCAGCAGGTCTCTGAGCTGGGGAATGAGATCTCCATGCCTTCCATCCTCTGCTGGGCCTCAGTTTCCCTCATCTATAAAATGAGATCTTTTAAACTAGATGATGCTTATAGCTGTAAAACTCTACAGTTTGGAAACGTGGCCTGTTACCAAGTGCAAACATGAGATGAGCAGTTATTCAGTTATCCAGGGCTCTGTTTAATTATGCCATAACTTTATTTTGGATAGAAGTTTCCAGAGGCTTGGCTACTGCTATAGGCATCATTCGAGAGTCATTGGATTTGTCCCTGGCTGCTGTCCTAAAGTTAAATGATGACTTCATTGGGAGAGAGAAATAACACGCTAGAGATCCATTTTCACATACTCCACACTTTTCTTTGGAGGAGAATAATGTTGAATGAGACCGTCTTTTGGAAACTTTGCCTCTGGCATGGAGATGGAAATCATTCCTGCCATCGTCCCAAGTGTAAGGCACCATTGAAGAGTTCAGAGGAAAAGGATGCACCAGTGCACACAGTGTGGTCACCGGCTTGTTCTCCTAATGCTGAGATGCAGCCAGTGTGGTATCACCTGTCGGTAACAATGGATTAAGATGGCAGCACTGCCTACAGGGTCTCTCGCCCTTTGTGAGGGCTTTGGTTCCACATCCTTTCTCTACTGTAGCCTTTGCAAATGGGAGCTCCACTGCTGACCGTCCAGGCAGAACTCCCACTCCTAGTTGGCAGATGACCTGGTGTTAGGAAAGGGAACATTACCTTGCTTTTAGTCACCAGTGAGTCGGTGAAGAATTTCGAGCAAGGGAAGAGTGTGGAAGAGGTAACATTGTTCCTAGCCTGGGGCCCAGCTGGGCCAACTCCGAATGCTGTGTGTCCCCCACCAACCAGCGCCCCCCACTTCTCAAAGTCTCATTGAATTTTCGGGTCTCCTTAGGCATCTCATCCAGTCCCAGCACCCCAGGGAGAACTGAGGACTCGGCACATGAACCCTGGATAACCCCCAAGATTCCATAACTGATGGTGTTGACAGGGGCATGCAGGGTTTTTAGATGTTCCAACTTTTCCCCTTTCTTCTCCTCCTTAGCCCCCAATACATCTTCTGTTCCAGTAAGTACTCCAAACAGAAACAAACCAATCTGGTGTCGTTCTGAGCCTATGAGTCACCTTCAAAACAAACAATCGTTTTTACTGTTGTGGTAAAAACTGGGAACAAAAGTGGACTTGTAGGGGCGGAGCGGGAGGGCCGTGTGGATTCCCAGCGTTCTGGCTTGCAGTCTTGAACCTCACGGGGCTCTGTCCTTGTTTCCACAGCCCAGCCCGTTCTGTATTGGTGTGCCCGCAACATGTCTTTCTGGAGCAGCATTTCATTCAACCTGGCTGTCCTGATGAATCTGCTTGTGGCCTTTTTCTACCCATTTAAAGGAGTCCGAGGAGGTACCATCCATATCTTTAATTTCAAGGAAAATTCCAGAGGCAGCAGGAAGGCTGTGACTTGCATCTTAAACGTGATCCCTGGAAGTACTGGTGCAAGTTATGGGATCCCAGTTACCCATTTTCAGACAAAATGAGAGTGTAGCTTTTAGCACGGGTTTATTTTTAAATCTAACTTGAAATAATACAAATTGTATGTCCGTATTTATTTACCGGGAAAGAAAGAGAAGAAGCTATTTACAGTATTAAAACTGTAAGGGTTCATCTTAGTCAGCCTCCTTGTTTTATATGTTGGGAAACTGTCAGAGAAGCTGAGAGATTTAGCCAAAGTCACACAGCCAGTTAGCGACCGAGCTAACCCTAGCACGTAGATATTTTGATGCTCAGTCCAGTAGATGTTTTTTTCCCATGCCATACTTGTGAAATTGATTTCAGACTAAAGAATTTGTAGGACATCTCTGGAATTTTTTTTTTTTTTTTTTTTTGACAAGAGGTAGGGTGAGGCAGGGCTTGAGTGACTGCAGACGGCACATCCTTGGCACTTTAGTCTATTAAGAGCTACATGCCCTTATTCACATAACGAAACGTGCTGTTCATGGTCTTGATGGATTTCCCCCACCACTGTCTCCTTCCAGTCATGTGTGTGTACATTCTGCACATTTTGCTGAGAAAAGGCAAGCCGTTCAGGAGGGGCATTTTTCTGTTTGGGGCTCCTCGGTTTGCGTAACAGCTCTCTGGAGACATTTACGCGTGTGGGGTTCTGGGGGTTGGCGGAAGCTCCTCTTCTATTAAACATCTACGGCCTACTTTTCTGACACCTGCTACAGCCTCCTGGGAGGCCTGCTTTTCAGCTCAATTTCTCATCAGAGCTTTTTGGCAGATCACCTCCCGTATGTATGTCACAACCTGCCAGGAGCCACCTTGTGTGAAACATAATGGGATGAAGAGCCCAAAAGTAAGACCAAAAAAAAAACAGAAACAGTGCAGAGGTAAATTCCAGGCTCAGCTCTGGATTTAATAATATAGATGTCATAAACGTAATGGAAGTAAGTTTAAGGTCAGATTTGAAAGTGGTCATATGTTCTGTGATGTGTCTAACTTACTCATTTGAGGCGTTAGCTTTTCTGTTTGGCCTGAAGCTATGTTGAAGGCTCCATTTAAGTGATGTTTTTCCCCCCAAAAGCCGTACTTAAACACCAGCCCAAGGGGCATTTTCCTTTAAAATGCAATATCAGGAATCGTAAGTGTCCTTGGCTGCAACGTTGGGCAGGTCCACAGGGCTGCAGGGTGTTGCCCCTGGGGGGAATGTCTGCCCTCACCAGGGTGCCAGTCAGCAGAGGTAAGAGCGCAAAGTGGTCAACCCAGGGCTTAGGTGGAGGGGACAGAGCCCAGGCCTCTTTTCACCTCTGGGGAGCTGTTGTGCACATCATAGCAGACCCTTCAACTATTACTTTGGATGTGTTTTCGTTTTACCCTCCACTTCTTTAAAAATATTTAAAATTGATTTTTTTTTTTTTTTTAATATATCTTGGCCATTTTCTTCACTGGTCACTTGTGGCAGTTTTGAGGCCAGTGCTGGGGACAGTTCATTGACACCTCTCTCCTCTTCAATGATAAGCCTCATCCAGTGGGACAGCTAGAGTTACAAAGTCCAGACTTCGTGTCTAGGCCTGGCTCTGCCACTCACCTGCCACGTGACTCTGGGCGAGCCACTTCAATTAGTTCTCCTTATCCTCTCTTTTAAGAGGTGCTTAAATTGAGCCAGTAGTTGTGAAACTTAGGTGTGGATTTAGAAATTCCTGTAGAGGTCAGGAGAAGATAGTTGCTGACCTAGTCAGGATCTCTGGAGCATCCTGTTTCTTGCCCATCCAAGTTGAAGAACTACTGGATGCAATGATTCTTAAAGGTCCTTCCATCTTTACAGTGGTGGCACTCAAGGTGACATCACCCCTGGCTGATCTGTAGAAGTCCAGGCTTTCTTTTTTGGCAGCATGGGCTTTAGAACTTCACGCAGATAGACTCAACAGAAAACGTAATTAGATGTCCTTGGAGAGGACAAGGTTGATCCGACCTAAGGAAGCCCTTTCCATTATGCAGTGACTGAGATCACCTCAAACACATCCACTCACTCAGAGGGATTTACTTTTTTCTTTTGGAAGATGTGTCGGGGGCATCTTCTATAGTCACTGTTGACCATCTTCAAGAGGAGGGTTGTGTTAGCCCGGTCTAGAAACAAAATCTGATTGGTTACCTGAAAGTATTTCTTTGAGAGCAATATTTGTGCTCATTGAATTCTGAAACCAGGATTTCCAAAATGTCTCTCTTTCAGGTGTGTAATGACCTTGCTCTGTGTGCCGATGTGGCTCTGTGACTTCCAAGGCTTGTGGCTGCCAAGGACACTGTGGCCTTAAAAGCTCCTTTTTAGAAGTATCATTTTCCCCCTTTATTTCAGAACTGATGAGTCACAGCGTCTTTGAACAGCATGAAAATTGGGCATCTTCAGGTTTCATACTGAATTTGTAAACATGGCATGATGATTAAAGCACATAAAGTACTACTTTTTAAACCTTCTTACTGTTGAAATTTTCCAATATATATACAAGTAGAAAGAACAGTATAATAAACTGCCATATACCCATAAGCCCAGCTTTAACAATTGCCAACATTTTGCCAATTTTGTTTCATTTATACTCCTACTGTATTTTCTGCAAGATTTTAAAGAAGTCTTGACATCTTGTCATTTTGTCCATAGATATTTCACTGTGCATCTCTAACTTCTAAGAAAATTTTAAAATGTGTATAATCACCATACCATTATCATATCTAACAAAACTAACAGTAAATCATGTCATAGCCTGTCCATATTGATGTTTCTCCAGTTGTCTCAAAGAAGTCTTTCTATAATTGTTTATTTGGAATCTAGCATTAATTATCACCTCTGTTTTTATAGTCAGAAGACAGCAGGTTTTTATATTGTCCCCTTCAGGATTTGAGTACATGTGTTGTACTGGTCACATTTATTACACTGAGCTCTTAAGAGCAGTTTATGATAATCAAGTGCTTAAGAAAATGAAAGGCAAGCCACAGGCTGGGAGAAAATACTTACAAATCATACATCAGACAAAAGGCTTATATCCAGAATATATAAAGAACTCTTACAACTCAACAATAAAAAGATTACCCAATTAAAACAGTGGGAAGAAGATTTGATCAGTTACTTCACACAAAAAAAGACATATGAATGGCCAAGAAGCACATAAAAAGATATTCAACATCAGCAGTTATTAGAGAAATGCAAATGAAAACCACCATGACATGTTACTAGAAACCTACTAGAATGGCTAAAATTAGAAAAACTGATGATACCAAGTATTGGTGACGATGTGGAGCAAGTGGAACTCCCATATATTGCTGATGGGAAGGGAAAATGGTACCAGCAGTTTGGAAAACAGTATGGTTAGGTCTTCTAAAGTTAAGCATGTACTTAGGGTCCCAAAATCTACTTCCATGTTTTTGTCCCAGAGAAGTGAGAACATACACCTACCCCAAGATTTGTACTTGGTTGTTTCCAGTAGCGTTATTTGTAGCAACTCCAAACTGGAAACAACCCACATATCCATTAATTGTTAAGTGGATAAATCAGTGGTGGTGTATTCATATTACGGAATACTTCTCAGCAATAGAACAAACTATTAATACACACAATAACCTGAATGGATCTTAAAAATTTTGTTAAGTGAAAGAATTAAAAAGACTACCTACAAATATGATTATTTTTCTCATTTCATGAAATTCTGGAAAATGCAAAGCTACAGTGGTAGAAAGCAGGTCCATATTTGCCTGGCATTGGAGATGGGGGAAGGCATCAGTTGCAAGGGGCACAAGGAAACCACTTAGGGCGATAAAGTTGTTTATATCTTGATTGTGTCGGCGGTTACGTGAGGTCATATGACTGTATATACACTGCCAGAGGTCATCAAAGTGTGCACTTAAAGCAGATGGATTTTTTTTTTTTTTTTTTTTTTTTTTTTTTTTAATGATAGTTAAGGCCCATTCCTCCAGGGGCGTATATACTCCTGGTATATGCTGTGTCACCTTAGGCAAGATACGTAACCCAAGATTCCATTTCCTCTGGAGTAAAATGGAGATGATAACAGCAACCTCATAGGGTGATCAAGAGGGTTAAATAAATGATAATCAGCGTAAATGGCTTAACACAATATCTAACAGTTGTTAAATGCACAGCAAGGGACACCTAGGCCCCATTATGCACTTCTTCCTGAATTTCTGAGAAGCTTCTGCCTCCTGGTGCCCATTCCTAATCAGGTTTACCTTTGAAGGATATCCAAAGGGAAGAGGTAGGTGGCTGGGGTTAGGGGGACAGTTTTCAGAGAGAAAGTGAGTCTCAGCAGGTGTGGACGAAATGAACTAGGGCAGCCAGCAGGCTCGTGGAAGAGCTGGAACCTGCCGGGGTGTCTCTTTCCCTGGCGGTGCTTCAATCCCAGCAGTGCTGGAGAATTGAAACTCCTTTATATAAGTGGCCTTAATCATGTAGTGCTACTTGTTTACATCTGAAGGAAAGTCAAAACGTGACAGCATTTGAAATAGGGGTGTTTTTTTTTTTTTAAATGAGTGTTTTGCAGAACCTTATTTTTAGCCCTGTTGGCTCATCTTACATAACCAAGCCGTCTCGTGGGACACTCTAAATAGAACTTGCAATAGCAAGAGATGGCAAAAACTGGTATAAGCTCTTTGACTACAAGGATAATCGAATTGTAGGATGATGCTAATGGTACGGAAGTTGCTTTCCTCCTTGCCTTGAAGAAATTTGATGCAGGCAGGGGACCTGCACTTTTCCTTAGCGTGCTTTTAATAGAAATTAGAAGTTTATTCTTCCAGCTTGCCTCCCCTAAGAGTGAAGTGTGACACATGTATGAGTTTTGCTCATGGAACAGACTCATCTGATGGGTGCCTACTGGGTGCCCAGTGCTTCCCTTGGGGAATTTGGAGTCTGGTGGGGATGGGGTTTAGGGAGGGGGCAGTGACCGCTAGAGAACGGTGTCCCGTAGGGATGACCAGGGGTACAAGAATCAGAGAAGGAGGGAGCACCTGGCATGTTTTGTGAGGAGGAGACTTCCTAGAAGAGGTGACGTCGAAGCTAAGACTTAACATGAATGGGAAAGGGAGAGAATTTCCCAGGTAGAAGGAACATGTATATCGGTAGAAGGCTTGCAGGTAAGAAAACATGGATGTGATTGGTTACGTCTGGGGTAGAGAACTGGACGTGAAGGTTGGGACATACAAGGCCAGAGAGGTGGTTGAAGAAAATGACGTTAAACCTGTTTTGGTCTGTCACGTGTACCAGGTGAAAGCTCTGATCTCTGAGAGCCCTGCCTTGTCTTTCCAGGAACCCTGGAGCCACACTGGTCAGGGCTGCTGTGGACAGCCATGCTCATATCTCTGGCCATTGTCATTGCCCTCCCCAAGCCCCACGGCATCCGGGCCTTAATCGCTTCCACAATTCTCCGGTTGATATTTTCGGTCGGGTTACAACCCACGTTGTTTCTTCTGGGAGCTTTCAACGTAAGTATGAATACCTTCATCGCCACTTTTTTGTTTACATACAAGTAGGAATGCCTTCCATCCTCCCCAGAATCTTGGCCTGTGCTTCTGGTGCAGAAAAATATTATCTGGGTCAACTGTTAAAATAGCAGAAGCAAAGGAGAGCTACAGGTGGCCGTCTCCCTCTTCCCCTTGTCACAAGACGGTGAACCTCTTAACGTACTCTCTGGGCACCGACAGTCTCATTTTCAGGGAATATTCCTCTCAGAATTAGGCAGACAAAGGGAGAGAAGTTGAGATCTGGGTTAGTTTTGCCAATCAGGTCAAAGGTGTGCTAGGACGAGAGATTTTAGCCAGTTAAGTCAAATGATGGAATAACACAGCACCCACTTCTGGTGAGGACCGCAGAGAAGCAAGAGGAACTGTTGACAGAGATGGAGCAGGTGGAGAGGTAAGAAGAGAATCAAGGAGAGTTACCTCAAAGTCAGTAGTGACATTTGGAAATGCTCTTTCACCGCTGTGGATGGGCAGGTGCCAGCTCCATCTGTGGAATTCCTAGGAAATGGACACAGCTGATATAAAGCCATAAATTGGAGAGGTTTCCTGGTGAAAAAAAGGAACGAATTGGGACGTGTGGGGATCTAAAACTGCCTTCCAGAGGTTTCTGCCCTGAGTGTATAAGGCAGCTGAGGTCACTGTTCAGAAATGGAAGTGATAACTGCAAAAAAGGTGAATCCAGTAATTGAGGGCAATCATAAATGTCCCCCAGTGGCTGTTCAGATGACAGAGGGCGGCAAGGGCGCTAGGGGAGAACAGGGACAGGGCTGAAGTTTTGTCTTAAAGAATGGAGACAGTGGGGCCAGGAAGCAGGGGTTGAGCGAGCATCTTCCCCACAGGCCACAGCAGCGAGGGGAGCCCGGGCCTGCTCAGGAGATGGCCACCCGTTGCGCTTCGCCTCCTCTGTGGCTCACGTACCGACATGTAGGGCCTGATCCTGTACAGGGAACCTGGGCCCTGCATTTCAGGAAGACGCACTGGGGCTTCATCATCCAGGGCAGCGTGTTCTAAGTTGATAAATCTTAGGTGAAAAGAGCGTTCCTTGGTCAAATCCATGTGCGAAATGCTGGGTTAAGCAACATGAAAGGTTTTTCATGGCAGCATTTCTGAGACTTTAACATGCTGATACGGGTTATGAATCTGTAAGAAAGGGACACCAGGTATTTGTGTTTCCCGAACTTATTTGCCCACATTTTTTGTAAAGTATCACTTGGAATTAGTGTTGTATAGAATACAGGTTGGGAAATTCTATTCCCAATAGTGGGAAATGATTCAGGGTTTTTGAGCAATTCAGTGGTTGAGAAAATTCCCTTGGTAGTGGCATGAATGTACACGGATTTGTGCAGGGGGTTGGGGGACCACTTAGGGCCTCTAGCAGGGCTTTCAATTACGTGTGACGAGCCTGCGTCTTGGTCATAACGGAGAAGAAGGAAGGTACAGATGTCAGAGCTTCGGAGGGAACAGTGACACGTGGTGGGCGCTGGGTCTGAACCTTATGCCTGAAATTAGTGCAGGGCTTGGTCTGGGGCCTTTTCTCCAGGCAAAGAAGGTATCACTGTCTTGACTGGGTGTTGAAGGAGGCAAGTATAACTCCAAATTTTTAGTCACGGGAGGCTGGGAGAAGAATGATGCCTCCAGCTAAAATGAAGTCATGCAAGACCTGGTTTTCAGGGTGAAAATAGACGAAAACTGTTGGCTCACTGGGCTCGAGGTAACAAGACAGGCTATTAATGTTGGGCCTCGTGTTTGGAAATCGGCCATGACCAGAGTGACAGAGCCACATCAGCATTGAAGCAGGAAATACAGGCCTCACCTGCAGTGAGAGGAAGCTTTTTAAGAAGGAAATAGGAGAACAAATAAATAAAAGGAAAAAACACTCAGTATTTCAGAGGTTGTCTTCTGCGAGTTAATTCTTTTGTTTCTCTGGCCTTTGGTCATTCCATAGTTTTCTCTTTAACAGAAGTCAGTTGGGGGAAAGACTCCGTTTGGATAATTAATGACCATTCATAATACCATTAGCTCGGGGGCATGGGGGGGAAGCTGAAACAGTAAACAATTACTCAGAGGGGATAACAAAAGAGGAATGTCACATGCAGCAATGGGAGAAGGAATAGCGGCTGTGGACACACAGCGAAGGAATGTTGGAGATCTTAGAGCTGGGGAAGCAGCCCAGGGTGGTTATCCTGGCAGCCACGTGCAGGGACGGTGGTGAGAAGGGTGCTGCAGGAGCTGGGGTTGGGTGCTAGGAGTGGGCAGGGCAAGACGGCCGTGTGTGCCCTGGAGAATCCCTGGGGACGTGGGGAGAGCCGCTGCAGTAGAGAGCTGGGACCAAAAGCCACATCTGACACTAACCAAAGTGGGGTCCGTAGGAAGTGGGGACAGCAGACTAAGACCATGAATAGGAAACAGTTGCTGGTGAAGCGACAGAGAAAACGGGGGCAGAAGTTAAAGGGGAGAGTGGAGTCAGGTGAAGTGGGTTGCTCTGTTAGTACCGCAGGTGCCTGGGCTCGTGTGAGGTCCTGGAAAGTCGAGCAGAGCGTGGCCTTTTTTTTTTTTTCCTCTCTCAAACCCCAGCAACACAGTCCTTTCAGAATGAATGATGCTTTCTCACCCTAAAAAAGATCCTACACTGGCAAAAGTTAGAATATTAGAGGAAAAAGACCTGGTGGATTGAAAGGTTAGCCTGTCTGAGAAAGCCGAACCTTCTCCGTGGGTGTTGGCTTCCCCCCTTATCTGATTGCCGAGAAGCTCGCTTGCACTGACCCACCAGATTAACTGGCACCGCTTCCCCAGCACCTGTGGCCAAGCTAGCTCGGGTAGCAGGAGATGGTTTTACCAAGTGCAGCCGAAGCGCATTCTCTCCACCTTTCTCCTGATTCAGGTTTTTCTAGCAGCATGTTGCTATAGGCAGGCTTCAGGCATGGGGTTTCTCTCAAAGGTGGGACTCTGTTATACAGTAGGTCAGCCTTCAGTTGCAGGGGTCAGAAAACCTAATCCACGCTCATATAAGCAAAGGAGAAAATGTGACTGAGAATCCTAGCGCCTGGCTTCATGTGTAGCTGCATTCAGGAGGCTGGACGGTAGCGTCAGGGCTCAGTTCCTCTCTTTTGGTTCTGCGCTGGTGGTACCCCTGGGCTCCATGGTGATGCAGGATGGATGCCAGCAGCCTCAGAGGTCACTTTCTGTCAGGTCCAGGGTAAGGGGTAAAGAACAAAGTTGTCTTACGCTGCAGTCCCAGGAAGGATCTCAGTGGGTGTCATTGACTCCATTTGGTCACGTGCCTATCCGTGAACCAGTCGTTGCCAGGGGATTGCCATAATTCCGACTGGCCAGGATGGAGCCCCACCCAGACCTCAAGGACCGATACACGGGAAGGGATGGATCCCCAGAGGAAAAACAGAAGTTATTCCCAACGCAAGAAGGGCCAAGCGTTGGTACTTTACGAGGTCCCAGTGTGGCTCCTTCTGAGGGATCAGACTAGTCTTCTTGGAGAGTTGGGGGGATCTAATAGTATAGGTTGGGAGGGAGACTTCCTTTATTCTTTATACTCTTTTATGCTATTGGGAAAAAATGCTCTTACTTTTACCATGTATATATGACTATTTCAATGAAATATGAGTTTATGAAAAGGAAGAAATGGGGAAAATCGCATTTCTTTGCTTATTAATAAGGTTACATACTTTTCGTTTATTGTTTTTTAACTTTTTATTGATGTAATTGACATATAATATTGTATTAGTTTTAGGTGTACGATATTTTGATTTGATATGTATATGAATTACAAAATGAATACCACAATAAATTTAACTTTCATCACCAAAAAAAAAAAAAGAAGTTATTCCCAGAAAGGGGGGCAGGGGAATAGAACTCATCCTGAAGTCCCTTACCTTCCCCTGCGCACCCCAAGAGAATTCTCATTTTCCCTGTAAAACTAGGAGCAATGGATGACAAGAACTGGCTGCTTCTCATTAAATTGCAACCCTCTAATGCCTAGAATGTAACAGAAAGTTAGAAAACACTTTTAATCATGCTGATCACAGGGTTCGAGGATTGAGGTGACTTCTGTGTTTGACTAACTCATGGAAGGATGTTAGAAATGATTCATATCTTATCTTGAAAATCATAATTTCAGTATGTGTTAATTTTGTTTTTGTCACTTACAAATGCCACTTGATTAGTGTTGCCCATGAAGTTATTTGACTGTCACGTTAACTTGCAATATGCCTGAAAAGCAAAGTAATGAAATGACTTTGATCCGCAGAACAGGTCTCGGCGCGTTCGGTGGGCCCTGGGTGCAAAAGGAAGCTTTTGTTTGGGCACAGGCGCCGAGAGACGCCTGGGGGCAAACTGCCCTCGGCTCTTGTGAAGAGTCTCGAGTTCGGCATGTGGTCCGTGCTTATCTGACTGTTGCTCTCATTGTTGTCAGGTCTGCAATAAAATCATCTTTCTGATGAGCTTTGTGGGCAACTGTGGAACATTCACCAGAGGCTACCGAGCCATGGTTCTGGATGTTGAGTTCCTTTATCATTTGCTGTATCTGCTGATCTGCGCCATGGGGCTCTTCGTCCATGAATTCTTCTACAGTTTGCTGGTGAGTTGCTGGTGTTGAAAGATTTTACATGTGGGCAACTAGGAGAGCATCCTCTGTCCTTCCTCCCCTCACGGACCCCTCTTTTTCATGGTGACTGGTGTGCCTGGTCTACGAGGTCGTAGCCCACCCTGTACGCAGCGTTTGGGGCATCTGGAGAGGAAAGCTGCCCAGGGAGCAGGTCCTGGAGCTATCAGGAGCCCGGGAGGTGCGCGATCACAGTGCGTGATCATGATGATAGATGATGCCCGCCATCTGGGTCAGGAGACGTTGCCTCCATGTGCACCTTTGTCTGTCTGATTTCTTGGCCTCAGCCAGCGCTTACAAGGAGAATGTTTTTGCGACTATCACCTTCTGACAGTTCTCATGGGATCCATTTTCCAGTGAAAACATGTAGTGCCAGTAAGAGCGGGAGGTATTTTCAAAGACCCAAGACCCATGGCGATGAGCTTGATAGATTTATTGATCCAGGAGACCTTTTTAGCAGAAGTTGTGTTCCAGTTTGAGCCGAGTGGTTAAATGTCTTGATTTTCCATTATTTTCCTCCTGAGCAGGTTTTTAAATGACAGACCTCTATCTGCTTATTCTCCTGTCATTACAGGGAATCTTGACCTGTAGGGTTGTAGATAAAAAACCACTTCATTGTACCTATGTTAAATGACAGGAAGCATAAAATTGACCTTTCTGCGAGCAAAACCATCCATAAAGGGAATACGAGAAGTATTGGAATGTGTCTGATGATAAAAAATGATCAAGGCCTAAGTGTTGACTTAAGACGAGGGACTTGGGAATACCCTGGCAGTCCGGTGGTTAGGACTGTGTGCTTTCATTGCCAAGGGTGCAGGTCCGATCCCTGGTTGGGGAACTAAGATCCTGCAATCCGCGTGGTGCAGCCAAAAAAAAGAAACGACGAGGGATCTACTTGCAAAAAGCAGAGCAAGGAAGGCACTTCCAGGAATTGCCGTCCATGTGGTCTCCAGGCTGGTGACTTAACTGCTCTGTGCCTCAGTTTCCCCATCTACGAAATGGGGAGAACAGTCCATTTCCTGGCAGGGCCATCATAGGGATTTTCTGCTACTTCGCGTGTCAGGGTCTGAGAACAGCACCGCCACAGAAATGCTGGGCGATGGCCGGCTGTCATTACCGTCTCTGTCATCCCGTCTCCCCTCTCCCAGCCATACACCATAAAGGATGCACCATTTAGGCCTCCAGGATTAGCTCCTTCCATTAGTGGTGGATGTTGGCAGACTGAGAGATATGGATATGGATTCGTTTTCCTCATTTTAAAATAGGTCTGGCCGTACTTTGAGGTTTTAGGCAAAGAGGTCTCTGGATACACTTGTGATGGCCATTACGTGCCCGATTTTGGTCGCTCTCTATCAGAGATCTTTAGAGCTCTGTGTATATTTCTAAGCCTTTTTGTCTCATGCAATAACACCCCTGGGTGGGGTTCCTGTTTGTGAGTCTGGGAGGCCCACGTCCGGAACCTGACAAATTCCTGTCCTCTCTCAGTGGGGAGGCAGAGTTGAGTCGGGGTCTCTCCCACCCCTGCTGAGGGCTCTCTCCCACGAGGTAGGGGAGTCCCCTTCAGACAGTGCCATCTCGCCCTGGCAGAAAATGACTTTTCCAACCATCTATATCCCGTTGGCTCTGTTTCTTTTTCCGTTCATCAAATCCTTTTGGTCACTGGCAGTGCCAGCCGGTGCCAGAACTAGACGCGGTGGGTATCATGGTGAGACGAGGCAGTGTCGTCCCAGCCCTCACGGGCCTCACAGTGTAGAAAAGAACAGTTACTGTCACTTACTGACTGTTCCCTGTGTGCTCTTTCTGTCCCCTCTCACGACCGCCTTTGAGGCGGACGAACTCTGCAAATTACCACTGGCCAGGTGGAGCCTGGTGAGGCAGGTCACCTGCCCGGAGTCGCACCGCAAGTCAGGGGCAGAGACCACGACAGTGACGCAGCTCTGTTGACTCCCGGGTCTAAGTGCTTAAGCACGGCCCTGAGCTGCCTTTCATTTGAGCCTGTGAAAAAGTCCCTGCTTCGGTGAAACCGGTATTTCACATTGCAATCTGCATGCCTGCCTTCCCGTCCCTCACCTGTCACAGAAGGATCAGAGGGGCTCCGAGCTGCTGGTGATGCTACCTCGGCTCAGTGCACTTCGAGAAAGACTGACCAGGGTCAAATGAGACTGGGGTTGGACGCTTCTCGTAGGTGCTTCTGCAGGGTTTCTAAGTCACTTTCTGTGACTTCAAGTGATGCGTTCCTTTTGGTGTCAAAAGCAGTATTTAACGTGTCTGTTGGGAACCACAGACAGAATACTGAAACCGTTCACATTATTCCATAAACGAGGAAAGCCTGTGACAGGAAGGAATTGAAGAGAGACCTCTAGCAGGGAAAACCCACATGTCACGTGAAACCTCTACACCAGCAGGGCGGAAAGGCAGAGTGGGCGACTGTGGCCTAATTGAAGTTCACCCCGAGACTGGCTGAACCCGGTCCCAAGCCTGCATTCAAGTTGTGTCCTTAGCAAACTATTAACATCGCAAGATGAAAGTGTACAAAGTTCATTAGCAGGCAGGTAAGAAAAGGAGAAATTCACGTGGTCAGTAAACGTGCAAGTGTTCTAATGTCCAACAGTGACGTAGTGATTAAAACAGGAGTGTGATCCCGTGTTGTACCTGTAATGCTGGGAAAGGTTCAGAAGCGTGATCGTGCCCACTTCTAGTGAGAGTGTGCTGAAGTGGGCCTCGTTCTCTGACGGTGGTAAGGGTAAATGGGTACAGCCTTTCCGGAAAGCAGTGGAGCGAATATTGCGTGTTATGTTTGACCCAACGGTTCCGTTTCTGGAAACTTGCCAAAAAGAAATAACCGGACAGGTATATATTGAGACGCCTGCCGAGGTGTTCATCACAGCATTGCTTTTAATGATACATCATTGAAAACACCTTGACTGTTTAAAAAAGGAAAAGATATTGATTGAGTAGACTGTGGTTTTTCCATACACTGGAATACTAAGTGATCATTTTTTTTTTTGAAACTGACATAAGGTTCATTATTTTTTTTCCTCAGAAAAAATTATAACAGAAACAAAGCTTAAAAACATAATGAAGTAAAACTTTCCTAAACAAAGATCCATGAACATAAAATGAAAAAGCTCTCAAATCCAAATAGATCTAATTGTTCTTTTTATTAAATATAGACACAGGTGGCAGCTATATTGCCCAAATTCAAGAGACTGTAAATACCTCAGGACCGTATTCAAATAATCTCTAATCTAAAATGAGTGAAAGTACCAGAAGGAAGAGAGAAAAGGTATTATCCAGAAAATCAGACCACTGCTTTTTTTTTTTTTTTGCGGTACATGGGCCTCTCACTGTTGTGGTCTCTCCGTTGCGGAGCCCAGGTTCCGGACGTGCAGGCTCAGCGGCCATGGCTCACGGGCCCAGCCGCTCCGTGGCATGTGGGATCTTCCCAGACCGGGGCATGAACCCGTGTCCCCTGCATCGGCAGGCGGACTCTCAACCACTGTGCCACCAGGGAAGCCCACTGCTTATTTTTAACCAGAGCTGTGATGATAGTTACTTACTTAGATTTGAAAAAATATCTGTTTTGATCACACCCTCACAGAGATTCTGAGTTTGTCAATAAGGCTATCATCCAGGCAGGTACTTTAACTAGGTGATCTTTTTGACATGAAAATGTTCATGATTCTTTTTACCAAGCAAGCGGACTATATGCCAGCTTGCGGTATAATATTTTTGTAAAAATATGTATGCATACGTTACACTTTTTTCAATTATGTAGTAAGGTCAGAAGGAAAGAATTTGTTGAGTAAATGTCTATAGATATTGGGGTTATTAGTGATTTTTGTTTTTTTCTTTGTGCTTTTTTGTGTTTTCAAAGTTTTCTCCATTGCACTTGTCTAATTTTCTAATTAGAAGAAAGTTTTTCCTTATTATCAAGTGATATATGTCCACTGTTTTAAAATCAGAAATGATAGATAAATGAGAAGGAAAAAGTTACTTGTCATTTCAGTGATTTGGGGGCTGTATAATGTCTACAGTTCTTAGCCCCAGAAAACAAGTGTCATTTGTTGTCTGAAGTTGCTCTTCCTTGCTGCTTCATGGTGAGTTGCTGGAAAATATTTAACCAACATTAACAGCAACATTAGCCTTTGTACTCCTATATCGAATAAACGCCTCTTCCTTGCTTCCTTTTAAGTGTCCTCCTTTACCCGGTGCCCTTCACGCTGGTCTCAGGACACAGACTGGCCTGATGGAGGCAGAGGGGCTAATTGAGCAGAAAATGAACTCAGACGTAAAATTCTAAACTGGAAGGGACTCGGAGATGAGCTAGTTCAGTCCACTGATTTTACCAATGCAGAAACTGAGGTCCAGAGAGGTCTCGTGGCCCGATCAACAGCTTGCAACGAATTAAAAGCAGAGTCAGGATTCACACCCTCGTCCCCTGACTCACTTGGCTGTGCACAGTCATTCCCAAAGGCACGGTGGAAGCAGGACCTTCAGGACAGGATCAGATGTCCACACAGAGGCCATATTAAAGCTAGCTCCCACCCAGGTCCAGAATAACACCATGCATCTCTTCTCTCACGGCTCTCCGCCAACCCTCCAGCCAAATATCTGAGACTGTAGTTCCTAGAAAACCAGCTACTGGTCTCCCATACCTCTAAGTACCTCCAGGGAGCCTCCATTTCTCATGAAGCCAAGTTCTTGCGAAGCGCAGGCCCCTTGGACAGAGGGCGCACCAAGATGGTGAACCCGCTGTGAACCGCAGGGGGTCTCTGCCCCGACCAGGGCCATGGGAAGGGTTTAGGCTTCCTGGCGTCAGCGTCCCTGCTGTGTACTATCTGTGTGACCTTGGCCCAGTCTCTTCGTCAGGAATTTAATGATAATTACTATCGATGGTGGACTTAACTCGGCACATAAGTATGACTGTATGCTGAGCACTGTATATACATTGTCTATTTATTCTTTACAATAAGTCTTTCTCCTTCAGTCTGCAAATGAGGAAACTGAGGCTCCGAGAGGAAGGGGGTAGTGCCTGGACCTGGTGGTAGCAAGCGGTTCAGCTGAGGTTTGAACCTTTGTCCGCTCCAGAGTCCCTGCGCCCTGGCCTGGCCCACTGCAGGTCAGCCAGCCCCGTATCCAGAGTGGCTGGCCCTTAATAGAAGCTCAGTGAATAATCACAAAATGAATACCAGGCCCCTCGTCCTTTTCCTCCCTTGTCCTCTGCAGCTCACTGGTACAGCCTGTATTTTCTCTATTCCCAAGACCTCTAAGCTACATGTAAGCAACTTGAAATTGCTATTGTTTCCCACCCTCCCTTTCTATATTTGTTTTTCCTTATTTTTACAATCTCGGTTTTCACTGTTAAGACAGGCAAGGGTAACACGTTAAGGGTGTAATGCTTTTGAGTTTCCGGAAGGGTAAATTCTTTATAAATCATTATAAAGTTGTCATTAGGGGATACTGATGTCCATCTAATATAGAGGCTTCTTAAAATGGTCCCATTGTTGTCCTTTCATTTGTTTTTAAAGCTTTTTGACTTAGTGTACAGAGAAGAGACTCTGCTTAATGTCATTAAAAGCGTCACTCGCAACGGACGGTCCATCATCTTGACGGCGGTCCTGGCTTTGATCCTGGTTTACCTGTTCTCAATAGTGGGCTACCTTTTCTTCAAGGATGACTTCATCTTGGAAGTAGATAGGCTGCCCAATGAAACCGCTCTTCCAGGTGGGTTTGGGATCTTCTGAGCTTTTTTAATGTTAAAAGAGTATTTCCTGATTACAACTGAACTAAAAATGATGACTTTGGCAGTGTAGGTATCTCCCTAACACTCAGAGTGTGAACTGAATACAGGGCTTAGTTTTCGCTTCATTCAAAGGGCGGTATGATGTGTCAGTGCTAAGCGTGAGTGTCCAGATGCTACGCTGAATTTATTTACTAAAGTCCTATTTTAAACTAGTACAACATTTTCATAAAACAGTTTGACCATGTATATTGAAAGCATAGGAGTCTGCATCCCTCTGGCTTGGTAAATCTACCCCTAGGAATTTATCCTTTAAAAAAAAAAATGTAGAAACAGATGTGTACGGAAGTATGTTCACTGCAGTGTGAAATTGGAAGTGATCTCAACGTAAGGGAGTGTTTCATTAGAGTGTGTTTCATCCATGGTGTGGTGAAGCCTGCAGATATGGTACGTCTTGATAAACCTTCATGGAAGAGTACCCAGGATATGGTAGGAAATGGCCAAAGAATAACTACAATAGGATCTGTGTAGATTTTTATTTTTAATTAAAAAGCTCATATATGTCTTATAAAATATGGAAGAATATACCCCCAAACTGCGTCAGTGGTTGTCTCTGGGGCTTTTTTTTTTTTAAAAAAAAAAAAACAATGTGCACGTTTTACAGTGAGCTTATATGATTTTCATTTATAGAAAAAACAGAAGAGATTTCCTCTTTTGAGAGAGAGAGATACATATTCTTGAGTGATACCCAAGTGCCTTTTCCCTCAATTAAAATACTTGACACTAGTAAGTGAAATATTACTGGTTTTTCATCTGGTAGCCAGGCGCCCTGAGTCCAAGGAACAAACTAGAATTGTAACTAAGCCAGGCAGCCTTTTTCTCCCTCCCAAATGCTGCATTCTTGGCATGTAACTCCAGCCTCCAAGTTGACACTAAAAATGGCATTCACTGCCAACCATCTTAGGGTTCTGAACTAAACTGATCTGGGTCTCAGATTTCCGCTCCCGCTTCTCATGCAGACTTGGTATAAATCTTGCTGGAGTCTGTATGTTCAGTAGTATTTGTCGAAGAGTTTCAGCTGTTTGTCTTTAAAGTTGGAGAGGTGCTATTTAAGTGCGATATTTCTAGTAAGCTTACAGGAATTGACATTTCTGGCTTTTTTCCCATACAGATCACCAAATGAAAGTGTAAATTGCATCTCTGCTTTGAATTTATATGCAGGCTTGTCGGGTGTTATTTATGTAAAGAATTGTTTAATCAGCCGTGAGTTGGGGACTTCAAACATTTTAACCATATGTTGCCAGATTGTTCATCATAAAATTTCCTTCTCTCTCCAGAAGCCAGTGAGAGTTTGGCAAGCGAGTTCCTGTACTCTGACGTGTGTAGGGTGGAGACTGGGGAGAACTGCTCCTCTCCGGCACCCAAAGAAGGTAGGACCTCGCAGCGTTACCATGTTAGTGCCAGGCTCCCCCCAGAGGCTTAGATGGTGCACATGACATTGGAAGCAGATGAAAGCAGACTCACTGCTCAGAAGTAAGGCCAGTAGCAAAGAGGAAGGGCTGGGAGAGAGGAGGGGGATGAAGCGGGGGAAAGAAGGCTATGTGGGAAGAAAATAGCTGCTTCATTGATCCAGCCAGTATTTACTGAGTGCCCCCTATTTGCCAGGGACTGTGTTGTACTCTAAGATATAATAAACTATGGTGGCAGGGTCGGGGCAGGGGGAGAGGGAGGTGGGCAAAGAGGTGATTACTAGAGAGGATGCTAAGTGCTGAGAATAAGGATGGACTATAGAAGATAGGCACCCAGCCTAGTACTGGAGTAAGAGTATCACCCAGGAGGTGACAGCTGAACGAAAACAGTAGACTCTTGGGCGAAGGAGGAGGGGTCGGTATTCCTGTTGGAGGGAACAGCATGCCTGAAGGCCTGGACGTAGAATACGGCATGTTTAGGGAGATAACGATCACGAGGAAGGAGAACCGGAAGAAATGAAGCCAGAGAGGTCAACAAAGGGCCAGATGGTGAAGGGTCTTACATGTCAGGCTAAGGGGGTCAAAGCTTACTTAAAGGATGATCCAGGTTGTTGAGAGGGGAGTGATATGATGAGACAGGTGTTTTAGCCAGAGCATTCTCCCTGCAGCTGGAGAAAAGAACAGGGCGGTCAGCAAGTTCTTCCTCCAAAACCAGTAAGAACGGACAGTTTCCGGTTTAAAGCGATTCATTCAGAGGACGAACTGTAAAGATGTTGCTGGATTTAGCCCTACGGCGGCCCCGGTGAGGAACCTGGGCCGAGCTGAGAGAAGAGATGCTCATCACTCAGCGTCCTGTCAGCGCCTGTTCAGAGCTGACACTGTAGTTTAAAATCTGAAAACGATAGGGAATATTTTAGATTTAATAGAGGGAAGGGCAGTTCTGGGCTTGAGAAATTAGCAAGTTTTAGTGATGAAAAAGAAAGCCTTGGATGCTCGACTCCTTTCTTTTATTCTCTCTGGCTCCTGTCTGTCCGCTGGTGAGGCGGCATTCAGGAGTCATGATGTCCAAATCCCGGTATCTCTTTTCACTCACGTTTCAAATCTCTCCCGACTCGCCGTGTTCGCAGAGCGGGTCCCCGCAGAAGAGACGGAGCAAGATAAAGAGCACACGTGCGAGACGCTGCTGATGTGCATCGTCACGGTGCTGAGTCACGGGCTGCGGAGCGGGGGCGGAGTGGGAGATGTGCTCAGGAAGCCGTCCAAAGAGGTAGCTGCGCCCCAGGAGAAGGAAGGGCAGGGGGGCGGGGTGGGTGGTGAGAGCACCACGCAGTGGGCTCCAGTGTAAACCGAAGACACACAGGCAGGGCTGGGAGCGGTGGTGAGGAGACGTGCGTGCGGAGCCAGCTGCTTAGGGCTGCTTTCCTCTCCGGTCACCATCGAGTTGCAGCCCTGGGAGGAAGCCCCAGTGCGGAGGGGGGCAGCTTCTGCTCTCCCCTCCGTGTATTTAAGCGATTCCTTCCTTCGGGGGCCAGGTCTGCCCTGCGTGAACACATTCGTAAACCCCGTAGATCCCAGGAAGCTGCTCTCGGGCACGTGCCACGTGACACTTGGAGAACTCACAATATACACGGCGGGTGTGAAAAGAGCCACATTTGTGGCTTTTACACTTGACACCCAATGTAACATGCCGAGCGAAGCACACGGCACTGCTGGGGGTTGGGGTGGGCCGGGACGGCTGGGACATCTGACTTGGAGGCATCCAGTGCCCTCCTTCTGCCCTGAGCTCTGCAGACCCGAGTGCTGGGGACAGGGGGTAACCCGCTGACAGAGGTGCCTCTGTTCCAGGAGCCCCTCTTTGCTGCTCGAGTGATCTATGACCTCTTGTTCTTCTTCATGGTCATCATCATTGTCCTTAATCTGATTTTCGGGGTCATCATTGACACCTTTGCCGATCTGAGGAGCGAAAAGCAGAAGAAGGAAGAGATCTTAAAGACCACGTGCTTTATCTGCGGTGAGTGGTAAAGCCTGGCTTGTGCCGAGGGGCTGGGGGTGCCCAGACTCTCCGTGGGAAGGGCCGCTGCTGTTCTCCAGCGTCCCTGCCCTTGGCACTGAGCGGGCCCCTGATCTGTTCTGCTGGGGAGTGTCTGGAGTGCCCGTGGACCTAGTGCAGCACTTGCCGGTTGGTTTTAAGAAATGAAGCTTGGGCTAGCGGAAGCATCATCGTACACCGTTTGAAATGTGTGTGTCTCAGGGCCTCATGGTTGTTGGGCTGCCAGAGCATCTCGTGTTCGCATTCTAAGTAACCAGAATGGAGATCTTGCCTCCACCTCCAGCCTGTGGATGGCTTTACTGCAGATGGTAACCGGTTTTAAGTGGAGATGGAGTCCTGTAAGAGCATGCAGTGCAAACGTTCAGAGCAGCTTGGGCTCGGGAGTCAGACCTGGTGTCTGATTAAACCTCTGCCACTTAGCTGTGTGACCATGGTATAGTCACTTCACTTCTCTGAACCTTCATTGTTCATCTGTAAAATGGGTACAGTAACACGTACTTCTCGGCCTTATCTTGGGACTTAGGAGAGCTAGTTTATGAAACACGCCTAGCATAGCGCGTGCTCTGTGTAGGCGCTTAATGATGAGTAGTAAACTGCTACATAAGGGAGGTGCATGGGGTGCCAGAGATACCATTTTCTGTATAACTACAAGGACATACATGTAAATGCAGATTAATCATGTAGGAATCTGGGAGCTGAGTAGTCATTTCAGGATTGTTCATAATGTAGTTACTAAATACATAAATTTCCTACTGGTGTGTCTACTCAAAGAATGATCATTTTTCCATTTAAAAACTTAAGATCTTAGATTTTTGTCCCCTTAAAACCATTTAAAACTTCTCGTTTTGACAGAATCCCAGTTACAGAAGTCATAAGAATAGTACAAAGAATTTCTATATACTCTTTCCTCCAGTTTGTCACATGTTAAAGCTTTCCTTCATTTTCCTTATTCACACACACACTATTTTTCTGAACAGTTTGAGAGTGGCTGGCACAATGCCCCTTTATCCCTATTTTAATACTATATATTTCCTAAAGATAGGACCCTTTTCTTATATATATGCAATATAATTCTCAAAATTGGGAAGTTAACAAGGATGTAATACTCTTACTTAATCTACAGATCCTAGTCAGAGTTCACACTTCATGCCAATAATGTCCTTTATAGCAAACGATAGTCCCAGGTCATGTGTTGAATTCAGTCCATTGACATTTTTGAAGAATATAGAAGTTAGTTATCTTGTAGAATGTCCCTTGGTTTGGGATTTTCTGATGTTTCCTCATGGTAAGATTGAGATTATGCATTTTTTTATAGGAACATCAAAGAAATGCTGTTTCTCCTCAGTGCGTCATATCAGGAGGTACATGGTGCCGGTCCATCTTATAACTGGTTGTATTAACTCTGATCCCTTGGTTAAGCTGGTAATTGCCCTGTTTCTCCACTGAAGTTACTTTTCTGCTCTTTGTAATTGAGAACCATTTTATGAGGAGATACTTTGAGGCAACGTAAATATCCCATCATTTCTCAAATTAAATGTTAACGCACCTGTTTCTGCATCCAGTTTTTTCCTGAGTCTGTGATTGTGACGTTTGCCAAATCTTACTTTCTACATTTGTTAATTGGCTTTCTACTTTAAGAAATAACTTTCTCTTTTCCCTGTGTATATTTGTACTTTTGTATTTGTAACACAATGGATTTGCGTTTTTAGTTAATTCGATGGGTTATATAATCCTTTACTGTCATAATTTATTCTGATGCTCAGATTGCCCCAGATTTTGAGAGCCCCTTCAAAGCGGGCTGCTGTGTTTTTGCCGTGTCACCATCATTTATTATGGACTTTCTTACTTTTTTAGCACCATGAGATATTCTAGATGCAAGCTCACCTTGTATCTTCCCTGGCCCAGCCCTGGTATCAGCCATTTCTCCAAAGAGCTCTGGTTCTGTTTAGTGGAGACTGGTACTTAGAAGCCAAGATCTGGTGACTGGGTGTGCTCATTCCTCTTGGTGTGTCACTGCTCCCAGGGCTAATCAGGGCACAGATCTAGAGGATACATGTATCCACAGAGTTCTCTATTCCATAAACACATGAGAAAGGATGAGTTCACACCCATACCTCGAATTCCAATTCAACAATCAGAGTTTATTCTGTCTCTCTCCCTTTCTATCTTTGTGCTCCCTTCTTTGACAGTTAGATATCTGACTCCCAGTATCACCATATATTTATTTATTTGCTCAATCTAAGAATACAGAGAAGCTATTTTCAGAATCGCTCACCTATACCTCTGCAAAAGATAAACTTACCAGCTGTCGTTTAAACTGTATGTCTAGTTCTTTTTGTCCTTACACTGTCTCCTCACAAACCTTTTAACGTGTCTCCCTTTTGGCATTTACCTGGGAGAAGGGACTTCGCATTCCCTGGTTGCCTGTGTGCACGGACCTGTCACACCCATGCTCATTTAACCCACACACACTCCTGGAACCTAGATGATGTCTTCCCATCCCCTGAGAAGGCAGCTAAGGCACGTGGAGATCAAACAGTGACTGGTCAGTAGCAGAGGTGGAACTCAAGCCCAAGTCCATCTGACCTACAGCCTGTGTTTTCCTGCTATGATGCAAAAGTGAATGCGTTTGTAAGGCCAGCAGAGCCCAACTCTTTATAAAGACAGGAGTGAAACCACAGCCTCCTCTGGATGGGTAGTTCTCTCGTGGGTTTTTCTGCCCCATGGCTGCTCACTCAGGGCTTTCTGTCTCTTTTTAGGCTTGGAAAGGGACAAGTTCGACAACAAGACTGTCACCTTCGAAGAGCACATCAAGGAGGAGCACAACATGTGGCACTACCTGTGCTTCATCGTCCTGGTGAAAGTCAAGGACTCCACAGAGTACACGGGGCCCGAGAGTTACGTGGCGGAAATGATCAAGGTGAGCGCAGAGACCTCCTGGAGGCAGGTCACGCTCCGGCCTGCTGGCCCGGCTTCAGCTCGGAGCATGGTACCGGGAGCCAGTGGGGAAGCTAACATCCAGCGTCTACTGATCCCTTACCACGGACCGGGCTCTAGTCTCTGGAACTTCGTGAGTCTTTGCAGGTGACCTTCAGAAGCCCCAGATGGGGTGTCATCTCCAGGTTAAAGGAGGAAGCACTGCAGCTCAGCGAGATTAGCACACGGCCACCCTAACCGGGGTTGGGCTTCTAACCTAGATCTCGCTCTGTAGCCCGCCTTCCTACCTCTATGTACTTGGCCTCTTCCTGATGATGGATCCCTTTCTGTTTTTCCTCCTTATATAAGACCTGGTCTCTAAGCGGTATATCTTTTAAATGATCACTCGGTGTAGTTCGGCCTGGTTGGTCCGTTTGGCCTCAGCCTAGCCTTTCTGGGAGACAATTTGCTAATCATCAGGAAGGGATCACGTGATGGAGGAATCTGAGTCCCAAATTAATCTTCTTGCTGACGGGGAGCGTGACCGCCGTGGCCCGGGAAGGGGGAAGCTGCCGCCGGTTTGCAGAGCGCTCTTCTCAGGCAGGGCTTTGTAGAGGCACCAGGCGCGTGTTCTGGGGGTTCCGGGCCAGCTGTCCTTTCATCCCTGTGGTTCTGAACTTCATTGAAACGTTCAGGGGCGTATGGTAAAGCAACGAGGCATGGATTGTGAAGTTCAGGGAGTCTGTGATTTACACCAGCTCCCTGAGGAGAGGGGACGGTGAGCTGGGAAGAAAGACTACATGATTCACTGATCTCCTTCCTGTTGCCAAGGACTTGAGCACGCTGCCCAGGTATAAGTTATCCTAAATGAGCCCTTCTGTGTTTTTTTATGCAGATGTGATTTTAAAGCTTTTTATGCAAAGAAACCCCAGGTGAGGGCTGATCACTGGCGGTGGACACAGGCAGGCCAGTACTCACGGGGCCCTAGTTCTTGAGCACCCAGTTCTGAGGGGCTTTCTGGGGATGCTGTACTGTCTGTACCATGGAGGCCCTTAAGCCTAATTCTGTGCTTCTCATAATTTAATGTACATATGAGTCATCTCGAGAGCTGGTTAGAATTCAGATTCTGATTCAGCAGGCACTGGCAGAACTTGAGATTCTGCATTTCCAACAAGCTTCCAGGGGATGCCAAAGCTGCTGGTTCGTGAATCACACGCCGAATAGTAAGAGTCTAACAGAAAAGACAAAACAGATACTGTTTTAAGAAATTATCATCCAAACTGGTTATGTGACTGCCGAGGAGAAGTATTCCTTCTTCTATATGGACTTAGCTGTCTGTGTGGTCTGTGAAGCTCTTCCACATCTCTGACTGTGTTGCATGAAGAAAACTACCCAAAGTGGGGAGCCAGGAAGAGAGAACTTTGGAGGTGAGGAGAAATAGATGGGGTTTCACCACAGAGATGACTTTTTAAAAGGTTTTAAAAGAGAGAAGGTACAGTACTTCCCTGGCGTTCCAGTGGTTAGGACTCCGCGCTTCCACTGCAGGGGGCCTGGGTTCGATCCCTGGTCGGGAAAGTAAGATCCCGCAAGCCACGTGGTGCAACCAAATTAAAAAAAGAAAAAAAGAAAGAAGGGTAGAGAGACCAGAGTGATGAGAGTAGGAGAAGGCAAGGAGAAAAAATAACACAAAGAAGGGGGAGAAAAAGACACGAGTCCCAGAATGAGGGTGATGGATGTCCTCTTTTACAGATGAAAGGGAGGCTTAAGGTTAAGTAAGCTGCCCAGGAAGAGCTCAGAAGCTGGGATGCAAGCCCGGGTTTAATGACCCGGAACTGCACTCCACGACCCCGGCATTGGGAGGACACGGGGAGGGTGCTGGCGGCTCTGGGCCAGGTGGGAGCAGGGTCTGTTCTTAGAGAGGGAGACTGGGAATTCTGGTGGTTGTCGGGTGCAGATGTTCACAGGGTAGGTTTCCGGGGTCAGGACACATTAACTGAAATGTCCTCAGGTTCTTTCTTTTCCTCCTGGTGTCGACAGTGCCAAATTAAACCGTGTTTGATCGACATTCGTGCAGACACAAACCTATCTGCATTGTGTAAACCAACCTGCATTTGCATTAAACCCTTTAATGTTTAGAAGAGGTAGCCTGTAGTTTTCACCCTCATCACACATTCCTTTTCTCCCCTTACTTCGTTTGCCTCTCTCTGAATGTGCCCTATCTTTAAGTCTTTCGGGGGCCAGTTTTCTGTTAATCACCGTGCTTTATGGTCGCAGAAAACTCTGGTGCACTTCTGGGTTTCTGTCTCAGTCATGAAGACTTAACAGGAGCCTTGTGAGCAGTCACCTGACGAGGCTTAAAAGCCAGAAGTCCCCCCCCGAGCCGGCCACCCAGCATGCTCAGAGCCCCCTGCATTCACTGCGCTTTCCCATCTACATCATCCTTTGTATGAGAGCTTCTTGTCAAACAGCCTAAAAATTTGTAGCATCAAAGAATTCTTAACTCTGAATGTCCAAGTTGCTGAGGAACCAGATGTCTCGTGTGCTGGGCGAGGGCCCAGGAAGCGTTCGATCCACCAGCCGAAAGGGGATGCCATTTTGCCCACAGCGTTCCTGGCAGTGTCTCGCCCTGAAGCCACATGAATCCTTGCCGGGCAGGCTCCCTGGAGAGCCACAGTGGGCTAGGAACTGGGGGTGCCCAGCTGAGTCACTCAGTGGGGGCTGGCAGCCCGAGGGCACTCAGCCACCACGGTGGGGCGGGCTCCTTACCCCCCGCCGGCCTGCCCCGGGCATGGGCTCCCTTAGTCAGATGCCACAGAGGCAGCCCCAGATGTAGCCCCAGCCGGTGGGGCGGTCCTCAGCATCCGTCCTCGCGAGGCGGGCCTCTGGGAGGAGAAGCCAGGAGATGTCTCGAAGAAGCCAACTCCGGGAGGCTGCAAATACTCCAGCGTCAGGAGGGAGAAGGGCAGCTGACGAGCAGTGTCAGAGATGGAAGGAAAAGCCGGCCAGGAGTCCGTGAGGCCCTTTGGCTTATCACGTCCCAGAAGAAATGGCTGAGACGGGCCCTTTGGGTTCCTCGGGAAAACCGCCTCTTGGTTCGTGGCACGAGGCGGTGGGTGTTGAGTTCTTCTTCAGCTCTCCTTTAGCCTGTTCGTTCAGATCCCAGAGACTCCTAAGGAACTGGGATGTCACAGGTGCCAAAAGACGACCCTACGGAACCAAATGGAAAAGGCCCCGGGTGGCCGCTCGGAGGGTGGGGGAGCTTTGCAGACGCCCCGAAAACAACTGCTTGCAGATGGGGTGTCAGGGGTGGCAACTAGGTTTTCATCTCAAAAACCAACAACTGCTTAGGAGACTCTACCAGGGGCTCTGATGGGAGAAGGCTTCTTAGAAGCCCAAGCTGACTCTGAGAGGGCAACTCCCGAGGCTGCAGTTCCCTCGAGAACTGGCCGACGGTCAGGGGGCCAGGACCTCTCTCTGGAGACGGAAACATCTGGAAAGAAGGAGCATTTGCTGCTCTGCCTCACAGCCAAGAACTTAGCAACCGGATGTTCACCCACAAATTAGTTTTCATCTAAACATAACAGAGAATGGTTTCCCTCTCCTGATCATTCCCGTTTCCTTTCACTGGAGGTGGGACCTTTCCTGGCAAAGCCAGGCCCAGGCTGATGCCTCCCATGCAGTCATCACCACCTAAGAATGGGATCTGGGGGCAGAACATGGAAGGTGTGAGTTTTGGCTCCGGCCCTTCCGAGCCCGGTAACCCCGGGCAAGTCCCTGGACTTTCCTGACCCATGTGTGAATCGGGGTCAGTGTCCCGTCACGTGTCCATGGGGTGGCGGAAAGGAGAGGAACGTGTGGGCCCGGGGACAGAGGTGGTAAGCACTCAGGCACAGAGCCGTCAGCCGGGAAGCAGAGGGCTGCAGCGTGGACAGCTGGTGCGAACACCGACTCCTAGGTGCTAGGACTGCGTAAGGCGTCTCGGCTGTTGACGTGCTATTACTGAGAAAAGTCAGAACAGGCATCCTCCAGTGGAAAATTCCTGTGTCTTCCTCTCTCTTAAATTTAAAACTGTTAAGTGTCCTTAAATGTTGAAGCAGGACCAGGCTGACGTTATCACTGTCTCTCCGTTGAGTCGGTCACGGGTACTTGTGACGTTGGTCTGTGCGGTTAGGGCCGTCCTCCGCTCGGGTTCACTGCCCAGGACCAGGGGTTCCGGCAACATGGGGAGTGCCCCCGGAGTGCTGTGTGTTAGACTCTATCCTGATGATACTGGGTTAGCTGGTGGGTTCGTCTCTTGGCTTTGCGCACATGACGGGAGGTGCGCGGAGGTGACTTCGGGACGCTCAGCCTCTTCTGTGACTAAGTTACAGGACTCCCAGAGCCACCCGGTAGTGCGGAGCCGGTCTCAGATTCGTTGACTCAGGCCCCAGACAGGGCTGAACTTTCAGAGAAATGTGACTACAGAGTGACCTCACTTAGCCCTGGCAGTTCAGAGGAGGAGGAAAAAACCCTGAGTTCCCTTCTCCCCATATGAACTTGAAGTCTGGTGCTGCCACATAGAGTTTTGGCGATAGCCTTTGTAATAAGTGGACTGTTTTTTTTTTTTTTAACCCTGGACTATAATTTATGTACCACACGCCCTTGCTTGAATGATGTTTAGCGCTATTTGGCTTTTCTCCATTGCCAACTGAAATGAGAATTTGTGTTAGTCTATACATGATTATTTGACAGGCCATGCAGTCTGATGTATTTCACCAGAATAAGTGGTAAATCAGTTGTGAGTATCTTTGCCTGAAGGAATTTAAATACTGCACGGTGGGCGTGTTGTAGGTAAAAGATCAAATATATGATTCCAAGCAAAGACCCAGCAGCCCAATTTTCTATGACAGTCAAACTCAGGAGAAAAGTCAGTCCTTGAAAAGCAGACCTAAGTCATTCTTGAAAGTTAGAAACTCGAGAAGCATTAAGAGGAAAGGTTGGTAAAGAAGACGAAACAGTAACTTAAATATTAAGGCATCTATTTTGCTAATAAAATAGAGATTTCCCTTCTGAAGCTTGGAATTCTACCTTGTCAACATAAGGTGTATTTTCAGAGGTGTGTTTTTGAGTTAATTGCATTTAAAGACAGGGTGATCAGATGGGATACTGCTCATCCATAGTTCACAGGGGCCGCTCCAGCCCCTCCTCTTTGCCAGGACAGTGTGTGAATTGACTAGTGAACTGAACGGTGAACTAGCTGGGGAGAACCTTCTTCCACGCCAGCCTGATCCTGGGGCACAGAGGGTGCTGCTGTGAACTCTGGGCTGTACGTGCTTCGCCCTGACCCAAGCAGACTGGGTCATACTGGGGTAATAGGTCTCGTTTAATCAGTATGTACTGAGATAAATGCTTTGCGTGTATGATCTTGTTTGGTCCCCGTAACAGCATTGCAGGTGGCACTATCACCATCTCCCAGACGGGAACCTAAAGCCCAGGGAGGTTGAACCGCTTCTCCAGGGTCACGCGGCTGAGAAGTGCTCGGGCTGAGACTCACATCCAGGTCCGATGATGAGCCCACCCTGGAGGGGTCCTGACGCATGCACGTTCAGCGTGGCTCGATCTGTGCTCGCACACATGCCTCAGTGTCGAGAACCCGCAGCCGTTGGGCTCTGGATGGTGGTGGGTTTTCCTGACTAGGACTGGCTCATCTCCCGGGCCCCTCCTCTCCGCTGCGGCGCTGAATTAGCTGCCTTCAGAAGAGGCAAGGGCCGGAAAAAGGGGGGTAGGGAGAAGAGCAGGAGAGAGGATCCCCTAGGGAACGCGCACAAATAACAGGATGGGGTTAAGTCTCTGAGCTGCCGCCAGCACCGCCAGTCAGGCAGCCACCTAAGTCCGGTGCTACAGGGGTTGTTTAAAAGACTAGAGCTCAGGAATGGCAGAGCACAGCTCTTATGAAGGGTGTACCTGCAATAGGTGTTCATTTGGACTTGCTACAATCTGATAAATTTCGTGGGCCTCACCTAAGCTTGGAACAGGGGATGATATTTCCTTTGGTGACCACATCTGGGGAGAGAGAGGGGTTGGTTAAAGGGGAAGGGCGGTTCACCGGAGCCACAGCCAGACTTGGGCTCCCACACCCAGGGGACTACTCATGTGAATGCACAGAACTCCCTGAAAATTAAACGTCAGAGCTTCTGATCCATCCTCCCTTAGGCCTGGCGCTGACTTTTTCTCCCTGGTAG
>NW_020173397.1:1976215-2102237 GCF_003031525.2 Neophocaena asiaeorientalis asiaeorientalis | reverse complement strand
ATTTCCAGTTTGTTCCATCTTGTATCGGTTCACTTGACCTCCTCGGACTTCGGGTGCAGGAGGGAGGGGCGTGCACCCGACGCTCCCCGACCTCCCCTTTCCCGCGTTCTCGCCTCGCCTGTGCTTCACTGTATACCTGGCAGGCGGGCCCTGGCTGCTGATACTGTGACGTGGAAACTCTCTGCTTCTGCACAGATGTACAGGAACGGGTTTGGGCTTTTATGCTGGAATTCCAGTGAGGATGGGGCGGGGGTGGGGGGGTGGCGGGGTGTTGATAAGATCCCGAGATGTGTCTTCTGCTTTCCTGCCTGAGCCGGGAGGCCACGGAGTTGCTTAAGATGCCCGCTGGGCTCCGCCAGCCCTCAGCGGTGGGTAGGTAGGGGTACAGGCTGTGCCGCCCTCTCATCCGGCCCAGAAAGCTTTGTGAAGCTCGCTGACACCACGGCAGAGTTCAGGCGCGTCGGAGTGAGGGAGAAGTGGAGAGGGATTTGGCACTCGCCCCTTGGCGGCTGGAAACAGCGCGTCAGCATCACTGGTCGTGCCACCCAGCCGGCCAGGGGCGCTCTCGCCCCACCCTCTGCACTTGAGCCGGGGTTCGTGTCCATGGCAGCTGCAGAGCTTCGGTTTCCCCACCCAGGCTCACACCACGTCCCGCCCTCCAGTCTGGAGGTACGAAGCACCCCCCTGCCCGGCCGCGCTTCGTGGGCGGCTTCCTCCTGTCCGGAAGCGCTGGGCATGGGAGCCGGGCCTGCAGGGCCCTCCCGGCCCTCTCTTCCGAGTTTCCCACGCCTGCCCTTCGCCAAGGTGTGCGAGGGCACTGTGTGCGGCAGCGAGGGGAGCAGAGCCGTGAGCTTACTGCTCGCGCAGGGCCCCGGCACTCGGGTCCGCCCGAGCGTGGGGTCCGTGGGCCTGGGCGCTGTATGAGCGTGGCTGCCGGCGTGTTCACCGCCTCTGCTAGGGTCTCCCCTTGGCTCATCAGCCCCAGGGCGTGTGTAGGGGTTGACGTGTTTGCACACGTATGTAAAATATTTGTTTACACGCACATTTCTCCCAATTCAGCAGATTTTTTAAGCTCCCAAAATGCACTTCCCTCCCTTCCACACCTTGAGCCCGCCTCCTGCCCCTCCCCCGCCGCAGACCCCACTGGGCCACCCGCCCTGCCCCTTCGGTCCCCGACTCCATAGCCACGCCGGTAACTCCCTGGCCTGCACTCCTTCATTTCCTCTCTGCTCTGAACACGGGCTGCGTCTGACAGAGCCGGGCGGTAGTGCGCGATGCCACTGAGAGGTGTGTGACCCCCTGGCTTTTATGAGAATGTTCTGAATTCGTTTTTATCGAGTACATATATTCAGGATTCTTTAAAATGTATCTCTTCAGAATGAGGCCTACTAGTGTGTGTTTAGGGAATGTGAGAATGAGGAAAAGATGCTAGCATTTAGGTACAGCTGTTTGTATTTAAAGGTTACGACGTGGACAAGGTCTCAGTTTCTCCTTTCACAAATGCACTTTTTTACAGGGCCCCCGTGTTACCACCTGTCAAGTGAGAAAGTTGAACCAGAGGGTCTCTTAGGCCACCTTTAGCTCTACAGTTCCACGAAGCAACTTTCAAACGACTACCGAGGGTCTGTGACAGGAGTGGATGCAGGGAGGTATCAGGAGGGAGAGAGGAGACCCATGTGAATGAGCTAGTGAGTGTGTGGGTCAGAGTGCAAGGGGCAGGTTGGTAAAATGGGGCCGTTGGAAAGGATTGAGGAATCTGGAGAATTGTACTTTCTCCCGGAAGAGTTCAGGCTGTGGGCACCATGCCTTCCAAACCCCTCTCAAGTCAGGATGGCACTGGTGGCGCGCCTTTGAATTCTCACTGAAGTCGTACGGACGGTGACAAAGATGACACCCTCCCGTCACCGGTTTCTCAGGGTGTCTAGGCAGGGCTGGCCTTCGGTAAAACCATTTCAAACAGGAGGAGATTGCCAGCACAGCAGCCAGAGGCCGACACGCTATCTCGCGGGACCCTGCTGCAGGTGAGACAGCGAGCGGGGTGGCACGTGGGTGTGCATGATTGTGTGTCCAAAGACAAACACTAAGTCTTTTTCCCCAAAACAACAGCAAAGAACTTTGGAAAGCCTTTTAAGTAAGCTAAAAACCAACCAAAACAACCATCATTGTATAAAGAGATCAAAGTTGAAAACTCGTGGAATGCAAAAAAGAATAGAGGCCAACCAAGAAACACTGCTAAAATCCCATACGTAACCCCAAGGAACATTCTGGTAGATTGCGTAGCTAACTGAACGTGCAGGGGCCGTGGCCTGAGCAGAACATCCTGAGCCAGCCTGGGAGAAGCCGAGTTCGCCTGAGGGCTCTTCATCAGGAATCTCCGCCCGGCCCGCCCTGCCCTGTTCCAGCACAGGCCATCCCCCACCTTTCTCCCCTCCTCTGTGACCTCAGGCTTCTTCCTCCCACCACCTCAGGGGCCCAGGACCCAGCTGCACCTCTCCAAGTAGGGAGCGCTGCTTTCTCGTGGCCCCAGTGGGAGCCCAGCATCACTTCACCTGAGGGCCCAGAGTGACATGAAGCAGTGACTCTGCAGCTGACTCTGCCTAGGGATTTCATCAGAAATGGGTGCGGTTCTCTCCCTGGCGGGGCGTCTCTGTTACACTGTATCGTCCAAGGACAGCTATTAACCGAGTCTGGAAGGGTGAGTGGTCATTCCATCCCAGCTGAAGATTATATAATGGGGCCTGTCTGGGCGATGTCGTCCGAGACAAGAGCAGCAGACCACGCTGACGCCTGCACTTGCGAGCAGCGTGGGCACCCTTCCCGTGGCTCCATCGGCAAAAGAGAAATCTGTGCCTCTAAAATCGAAACCCTCACCCTGGGAGGGGGAGAACTAACTTACGTGGCAGTCGGGCGCCACACCTGGGGTCGGCATCGTGGGCCGCAGACCAGCTTTGTGACCTTAGGCCGCTGACACTGACCTATACTTGTGCATAGTGCTTTCCAGTTGATGGGACACGTTCTTACAGCCATTTGATCCTCACATTAACCCTGTGAAGTAGCCAGCCAGTAATCTCTTTCTCAAAAAAAAAAAAAGAGGGAGCAGACACCCAGGCTGGTTGGCTGACTCACCCCAGCTCACTGTCCTGTGAACACTCTGGACTGTCAGGGCTTCAGCTCCGGATCCTAGGACGCAACTCTTCCCACTGACACACTGACGACATGGGCTTGCTACAGAAACAAACCTGTGAGATACAGGGACCTGGACCCTTGAATTTCATTTCAGGCTGGCCAACAAATTCCAGGTGTGGGATCCAGTTTTTTAAATAGGTTTTATTTTTTACAGGAAACACTGAGCAGAAAGAACTGAGTTCCGTATGCCCCCTTCTCCCCACCTCACCCGCCAGTTCCCGTTATTAACTTCTGTATTACTGTGGTGTAGCTACTACAATTGATAAACTAATCTAGATACGTCATTATTAACTAAAGACAGTAGTTTACGTTAGGCTTCACTCTTGGCGTTGTACATTCTGTAGCTTTTGACAAATGTATAATGACGTGGATCCACTATTACAGCAGCCAACAGAATAGGTTCACTGTCCTACAAGTCCTCTGTGCTCCACCTGTCCATCCCTCTAGCCCCCAGCCCTCAATCTTCTTACCTTTGGAATCTATTTTTTCAATTTAGTTTTTTTTTAAATATATAATAGATACTATAAATGACAATTTTGGAGTCACTGAGCAAACTTACTATCACTGTTTTTTTCACCCAAAGCAATGGATTCTGGGTTTTGTTTGTTTGTTTTCCATGATCTTAGAAAAATGAGCTCTAAAGATTATTTTCTTCCTCTTCAATGCAAATATAGTCACCCTAACTCACAAGAGGGGCAAATATTTAAAGTTTATTGAGTGTAATATATCCCTGCTTTAGAAAAGTTAAGGATTATCTTCAATCCTCCCCTTCCGCTCTCTTCCAGGCATTTTCTGGGGGTTTGGATACATGGGGAGGTTTGGATACATGGGGGCAGCCAAGGATCTGTCTCCAGGCCTGCCCCTCAGTCACTCCTGTCACCTAAGCATCGCCAGGCACTCTGGGAAAATCCTGTTTGTCATCTTGCTTGGTAAGATAAGTGGAAACGCATTTGACATTTGAGTTGAAAGGACAGTCTTTGCCTTCCTGAATCTTCCCCGAGGGGATTCTATGGCTTACAGGTCCATCTTCCCAGGACCCATCTTCTCGACCATGACCCCTTCTTTGACCCTCATGCCCCCCACCAAAAAAAAAAAAAAAATTGCGTTTCTCTAGTCTGACTGTAAAAGAATAAGGGATTCAACAATAAATGTTGCGTTGTTTACATGGTAAACAAAACTCTACCTCAGTGGACTTTCTCTGAGGAGGTGACTGATCTCAGTTGTCTTTCTTGGAACAGCCTCTTCAGTTGAACCTGGGAAGAAGAAGAAAAAAAAAAACGCTTCTCAGAATGATGAGCATTTGCATCACACAATCCAACTTCCTCTCCTCTCTCTCTCTCTCTCTCTCTCTCTCTCTCTCTCTCTCTCTCTCTCTCTCTCTCTCTCACACACACACACACACACAGCCTCCCTCTTTCCAGTCAAGAACATTTCAAGAGGTCAGTGCCGCCCCCGTGTCTAAAACTTCAATGTTTGCCTTTGCAGGGACTTTTCCAACTTTACCTAGAAAAGAACTAACCAGAACCTTAGCACTTGTGGTCAGCCTGCTTCCGGCTGTGGCTTGAGTCGGTTTGTCTGCTCTGACGAGGAAGTGCTTGCTGTGACGGGAACTGCACTGGCTGGATGGTAGGAGGACCAGGGCAGACAGTGCCTAATGACATTGGTATGCGAGGTGCCAGCAGCAAGGAAAGCAAGGGAAGCACAGAGGGGCCCTCAGACCCAGAGCGACAGATGCGGCCGAGAGACGTGCAGTGAACCCACGAGCCTCCCCACACCCACCCTCCTGAACACACGCACACGCACGCACACACACACACAGAGCCCGAGATGAATTCATGTATAAACAAAAGTGCCTTCGTCGATGACTTTCTTAAAAAGGCAAGAGAAGCCAGGATACTGAGATATGTTTTTGATCTGGAACGGACATAAAGGCAGGATTTTGCAAACGTTTATGGACCTTCAGCCCCTGGCCGGCCGGGGAACCACGGGCGCAGGCTTCCCTGGAGTCACTGAGCACTCAGCATTTGCTGTGAAAGTCTGAGCTAAAGAGAAAGTGACTGGACTCAGGTCTTCTCTCTCCGCTCCAAGGCCAGGACTGGGATAGTCTAACTATCTTCCTGTAAAGGTTTCGATCTCTGTGCAGAGGGTCCTGCTGGTGAGGAGCCTCCACGCTGCGTCGGGCCTTATGCCACAGTGCAGGGTGCAAAGCCGAATGGAAACTGAGAACAGTGTGGCCAGAATTGTTAATTAATTTTAACTGCTAGATGCTCCCTGGTAATTTGAGATTAGACTTAACAGCCCAGGATGATTTTTTTTTTTTTTTTGCGGTACGCGGGCCTCTCACCGTTGTGGCCTCTCCCGTCGCGGAGCACAGGCTCCGGACGCTCAGGCTCAGCGGCCATGGCTCACGGGCCCAGCCGCTCCGCGGCACGTGGGATCTTCCCGGACCGGGGCACGAACCCATGTCCCCCTGCATCGGCAGGCGGACTCTCAACCACTGCGCCACCAGGGAAGCCCCCAGGATGATTATTTAATTAAAATACTGGCAGCACCTAGGACCACAAATTTGGGTACGTACCCATGTCGGGGCAAAAGAGCTACCGGTACACACCATCGAGAGCACTTGGATACCTTGTTTCCTGTGGTTTAAGGTTTGGACGGGGCCCCACCTCTGCTTTGCATTGTTAGATATTAAGGTTGGAGGAGGGCAGTGAGGGAGAACCTTTAAGGTGGTAATTGGTGAACATCTCGACCAGGAAATCCTGTTCCTCCCTTTGTACTGAAGGACTCTCATGAAATGGAGAACGAAGGTGTATCGCCAGGATTGGGGCACATGGTACAGAGTGGCCTGTGAAAAGTATGACATTTCTTTAAAATCTTGGGGGTTTACCTTTAAAATCAGACTCGGTTTCATGTTCTCCAGGGCATATTTTGAGTTTAATATAAAAATATTTTGGATCGTTAACCACTGACTAAACTGGACATTCTAAGAAGATGCATTATTTCTGTCTATGGCTTTATGTACCCCTTGGGCAGGGCCTTCATGCCCCAGGATTACAGGTGGCAGCCCACTTACAGAAGTACAGATAAAGCGAAAACGCACAGCATCTGATGCATCTCCTGGCCACTGCGTGAGGAGCAAAGATGCCGGTAGCAGCCACTTTAAGGCCGGTGGGCCCCATTCGATGGCCTAGCGGATACTCACTGGGCACTCAGGACTTGGAGCTAGGGCTGCAGTGGGGTCCACGAAAGCGAAGAGCCATGCCCTGAGCCCTGCACTACACATTCCTTGTACTGCATTCCACCCCTTGGGGGCAGGGACCTTGTCTTCCTCATCTCTAGACCCTCAGCACTCAGCCCTGTGCCTGGCACAGAAATTAGAAATATTCAGTAAACGGTTGTTGGATGAGGTCTGTGCGTTTTGCATTTGTCAGAGACCTTTCTGAAATCACTGCCTGGGAGTCCAGAGATCAAATCACCATATACCATGCAAGGAGGTGGGAATCTGCCGTGGAAAAATTCTTTTTCATCTATAGTCATGTGGTCGCTTGCTGTTAGAATAAGGAAAAGAAACCGTTCCTTAAACTTAAGGAACTTAAGCTACGTACAGAATCTTGCTTCGATTTTCTGTCTTCTTTTTTGAAGACCTGTTTAATGTGGACTCTGTTTGGAAATCTGTGTTTTCTATTTTTATGGAGGGTTTGCTAAGCAAATGAACATGAAAATTTCAGAGCCAGGTCTGAGACGAATTCTCTACCCATTTTAGGCAGTTGTACATTCCTCTGCATGTCGGCAGTCGGTGGGCTGCAGGTGAGCTCTCACTCCTTCTCATACACGGCCCCTCTCTCTGCCAGCGCCTCGTCAGGCAGGGGCTCCAGGTCACTTCCTCCCCTTCCCCGCCACCCATGTGTCCAGGCCTCCTCCTGTCACCGCCGTCCCTCTCCCTCCCCAGCCCAGCTGGCATGGCTCTCCCGTGCTCCACAGTCTGGGCTGCTGCCCCGCCTGTCCGCCCTCCGCCCCAACTGCGGCCCCACTGGTTTCAGGGCTGTGCCAGCCCCCGCCTCCCTCTGCTGAGAAGGCCCTCACGCTGGCCCCGCGTCTGGCCACGTGATAACCTTCCTTCAGGCCCTCCACAAAGAGGATTCCAGCCACACAAAACCACTGCAGTCAGTCCTTACGTTGACCCTTCTCTTCCTGCCGCTCATTTGACACGGCCTCGCTGCTTTGTTTCTTCTTTTTTTTTTTAACTGAAATGTCCACTCTCCTTAACTAAAGTGCAAGCACTTTGATGGCAGGAACCCTACCTCATACTTAGGTCTCAAAGCCATGTCCACTTTAAAGAGGTCCAGGAGGCCGTGACCAAGTGCAGGGGGCTCACTGCTGTTCTTCAGAGCCAAGCATGTAAGGTAGGGGCTCCTTAAGTATTCGTTGAATATGCTGTATTTTTTTAAATGTTTTCTTCCGAGAGCGCTTATTATACTTCTGACTTGAATCTAAAGAGCTATCAAACGTTTCCCCCCAAATATACTCAGTAATAGGAGTTTACAGTTTGTAAACACCAGATCATCCACGGGATCTCCTTTGAAACGTAGGGATTGTTTCCTCCCTCCCGGGGCCGTGTCCTGCGTTACCGTGCAGGGTAGGCCTTGGCGGTCTCTGAACTCCCTGCTACGTCACGTTCTGTCGTAGCCCCGCTGATGGTGTGTCCATGTGCTCCTGAGCCTGACGGTTTAAGTGGGACTTTGGATCTTTCCTCTTCACCTCGCTCTCCTCAGGGGTCAGTGTGCAGACATTCGCAGCCGTCCCCGTGGGTATCCGGTCTCGGGTACACGGCCGGCCTTGCTGCAGCTGTGCCCGTGGCCCATCAGCCTGGCCACCCGTCCCTCCCTCCGTCACGGGGCCCGCACCGCCTAGTGAGAGTAACCGCCAGCCACCTGTCCCCTCCGTGTGCCCCGAGCAGTCAGGGGCTTCTTCCCTGAGAGCGGCACGGTGGGAAGGTGGGATGACGTGTGAAGGACTAACATGGGGCAGTGGTACGATCAGTGACAGGTGACCTCAGCTGCCTTTCGGTGTCGCCACTGTTCTTAAATGTTTTCAGATGTCTGCTCTCTCCTCTTCGCTGGAGACACACAGCAGAAAACTGGCCAGACGTGGCAATGCTCCAGGGTTTTAGGCTGGTCATCTTTGAAATGGGGTGTCTTGTCAAACATCCTTTTGCCCACTGCTCTGTCTGCGGTGGGAGGCTGATGAGAACGGGTACAGGCTAACGTCGGGGCACATGGGAAGGGTGTTGATCACAGGGTGTGTGGCACAGCAAGGTAAACAGCATCACTTCCCTCTTCCAGCAGTCGTTCTAAGCAATGGAGGTTTACCATTTAAGCATTAGTTAGCAGGGCCCGCCCAGGAGACAGTGGCTTTATCAGTCCTTGCTTCCACAGACACTTATCAAGGGTCTGCTGTGTTCCAGTCACTGTACTCTAAGGTGGTTCCCGTTCTCAGGACGCTGGCAGGCTAGTGAGTCCCGACTAGACTCCCCACACGTCTTAAGCAAATGCTCTCAAGTAGATAGGACACCTCGTGCCACTGTGGTATGCCTTCTTTGTAGTATTTTCAACTAGTTCTTGTTTGGCTTCTACATTGCTAGATTGCGTTAGGTCAAGACACGGTTTACTTATGTTGCTTTTTAAAATTTGGACGTCTGTGCTATTTTGTTCTTGATTTTGAGTATGTTGATGCCTCTTATTGTATGTGACAGCGGTTGGCCAACTACAGACTGTGGGCCAAACCTGGCCCTCCACCAGCATTTGTAAATAAAGTTTTATCGGAACACAGCTACCCCCATTCATTTGTGTATACTCTGTGGGTGTTTGGGGGCTACACAGCAGATTTGCTGTGACAGAGACCATATGGTCCAGAAAGCCAAAGGTATTTACTATCAGAAAATGTTTACTATGCAGAAAAATTCTGCTGATCTCTGGTGTACACAAAGCAACAACAGCAAATTCTGTGTGTGTGTGTGTGTGTTGGTGGGGTGGGCATGATTTGTGTTAGGATGTTTATTAGAATTCATGCCGACAAGATCCGAATGGCCCACGTGAGATGTGACGCCAGCTGGATGTGGAATGAGTCAGTGTGCCTCCCCTTACCTCCGGCTGATGAAGCTCTTCTTACAGTTCATTCCTACCTCTCTGTCCAGAACTCACCCAGGAGGTGTACTTTTTATGAGAAAAGCATATGTGGGCAGGAAGAAGTGAGGTGGGAGGAGGCGGCTTGTCCATCCTGTTAACCAGCGGTGAGAAATGCTGTTTACAGGTATGAGCTACAGGCATCAAAACAAAGGGAGGAGACAGACAGGGAAGGAGACTGAATGGGTCTTTCTTATACCAACTGACAGCACCCACCAGCCATTTCAGGCCGGAAGGAAAAGGAAACACGAGTCGAGAGGTGGTGTCCATAAGTTGACAAAGAGGGAAACTGAACCCGCTCCCCATTTTCAGCCTCTTAACAACCCTCTATCAAGGAAACACACCCATCCATGTATCTGGTCGATCCCAGAACACTCGGGATCTTAAAATTCATGTACTTGTAGAGTGTTTGCAAATGATTTTCCAAGTATAACGCTTTAAAAAACATACAGCACGGTATGAGGTACGTAGAGTAGTCAAAGCCGCAGACTGCAAACAGGAGGCAGTTGCCAAGGGGTGGGAGAGTTACTGTTCAACGGGGATGGAGTTGAAGTTGGGGAAGATGAAAAGAATCCCCGAGATGGATGCTGGAGATGGCCGCACAGCAATGTGAATGCACTTAATGCCACTGAACTGTGCACTTAAAAATGGTTAAAATGGTAAATTTTATTACATATATTTTAACACAGTTTTAAAACTCCAATCTCATTAGCTGTGTCATTTGCAAAGATCACAGATGGAGTGGCAGTAGTCGTATTTGGAGATTAGGAATCTTGTTTGGAAACCCACTTTTCCTCATATGTTAAAGTGATTTCTTCTAGGAATTAAGAGAGTTTAATTATATTCAACTAAAAAGATATTTGCTGAACGGTTTAAAAAAACACAGTACAGTACATTAGTTCTGCAGCAGTCAGAAAGCGCCTGGTGAAAGACGGCACAAAGAAAAGATGGCGTGATAAGACTGCCTTTGTTGTCTCTCCTCTTCGAAGTGACTCCCTCTTTTTTTCATGTGGATTCCAGGAAAGAAACCTTGACTGGTTCCCAAGGATGAGAGCCATGTCCCTGGTCAGCAGCGATTCGGAAGGAGAACAGAATGAGCTGAGGAGCCTGCAGGAGAAGCTGGAGTCCACCATGAAGCTGGTCACTAATCTTTCTGGGCAGCTGTCAGAATTAAAGGACCAGGTAAAGAAAAGAAACCCCACCTGCCTACACACCCGCACACACACCCAGTACCGTACACACCAAGTGTGGTGAGAAAATCAGTAGTGCTCATGTTAAAATGCTGAAGTTTATCACCTGGATAGAAAAGGAAACGGGCAACAGAGGACAAACTCATTTAGTCCATCAGTTTCCCCTCCACTCCCCCTTCACTGCCCTTTGACAGGATAAGCCCATGACGCTACTCTCAGTGCCGCTCAGGACGAGGTTTTCATATGAAAAACAAAACCAGAAAATGAGAAAATGCAAACTACTTCAATGAAGTGCTGTACAGAAAAACACGATGTGCAAAGCTGTACTCTGGACTTTTCTTCACTGACAGAAGATTAAAGGCTGTTTCTGGTTTTGCTTTTCAGCCCCCGGATCTATCCACCCCTGGCCCCAGATACTGAAATCCAGCATCCTGGGATAAACCACAGTCAAGGAAGAGCCCCTTTGGGTTCATTCATTGGCCAAATCCTTATTGAGTGGCTCCCATTGTCCAGGCAGCGTGGCGGGTGCTGGGGGTGAACAGTGACCGCTCTGCCGGCCGCGTCCCTGCACTCACCCAGCTCAGCCGTCTACAGATGCGCTGCCCCATCCCTGCTCCCTGTCCGTAAGATAATTGCTTTGCCCCTGTAACTCAGCTGGGCGAAGGGGGCAAGTCTGCAGCAAACCCTGTGTACTCCAGAGCCCCCCTGCCCCGCCCTTGACCCCCTTAAAGTGAGCACTCACAGTCACCAGGTGGTGACCTCCCGCTGGGAGGACCCGTGCTCTGCCCGCAGCTGACCGGGGTAATCCTGCACAAACATGGCAACAGTTCAGCCTCCCGCATGCAGTGCTGAAAGCTTTTCATCAATTCCGTAGACGAGATTATAAATTTTGCACAGCAGTAGTTATCAGGCAAGGCTGGCCTGGAGGTAAGTTGTAAGGTATACCCGCAGGTGATTTATTCCTCTTAGGTACATAATAACTAGTGAAGGCCCCGTCTGGCATCAGCTCTTCTTGGAGGTAGTCTCCATGGCACTTTAACAGTCCTACTTTGGATTGTATTTCTGTTCCAACTAAATTACTCCAAACTGAGCCCCAAGATACCATTTGGCCTCAAGTTCTTTTCTTTCACATGTATTAAGATACAAATGAGACTAATGGGAACAGAAGACCTTATTTATGAAGGCTGTCTACAGCACTGAGCTTGGTAGCCACCTAAAATGAGTAATAACCTAAATAAGTAAAACTCATGATGAAGATCTAACTAGATTACTTTGCTTATTATTTTATTAACTTTTTACCCCTGCTGTGAAACACTTGACAAATGTTCCACAGGACTACACTGATTCGTGAGCACACTGTCTGCTACAGCTGCTTCTGTTTGCCCCCGCGAAGAGCGAGGCGGGCTCCGTAAGGCATGTAGCAATGCTCAAGTTCCCTTCCTCTCCCTTTGAGAGAGCTGTGGCTACAAGAATCTCCATTAAATCAGATGTTTTAAATTAGATGCCAAAAAATCTGACAAAAATTGATCTCATGCAGACCTAAATAAAGGAAGTATTTAGCGCTCTATAAAGTGCCATTTGTAAACATGTCTGAAACAAACTATTATTGGGTATTCTGGGGTAGTAAATGCCACTCGAGCCCTTCTCTACAGGCCGGGCCTGTCCTTTCAATGCTTAGGATCCTGTGTGTTCAATCGCTCCCTGAGGGCGGGTCTGAAGTTGCTTCAGTGATGCACACTGCAAACCAGTGAACCCGGTCTAAGGAGCGAATTAAAGCTGAGGAATTCGCACAGAGAATCACAGGTATAGGAGGTAGCCAAGACCACAGATGGCATTGCACCCAGTTCCCTCGTTTTAGTTCGTGAGGACATTCAGGTTCACGGCAGGCTCTTAGGAAATTTATCCAACTTTACCTGAAAATGTCAGGCTGGAACTCCTGGTCCTGCAGTCTGGGTTTGATTTTGTGTGTGCGTGTTGTGTTTTTATTTTCCCTTGTTTTGTTTTGTCACTGTACCCTGTTTGCCTTTCATGGTTGACTGTTTAAATTCTCATTCATTTTTTTTAAGAACGTTAAAGAGTTTCAGAAGTCGCATCACGCACTTAAACGTTAAGGAGTGATACAGTCATTGCCATGTTACACCACTGATCAGAGACTTGGCATTAGAATCGTTTCTATGAAGCCAAAATTTTGGCTTGAACAAACTATGTAAAACTTGATTACATATGGACTAAGGTTCATTAAGTGACATCAAAACCAGTGTGGTTTAAACTGCTTGGTTTCAGCTGTTTACATTTTTGTTTTAAAGTTAACGGTTGGAACCACCCTTCAGAAAACCCTTCCCCTATGAATGAATTTGAAATCGGACCATTTTTTCTTGTAAGGTGTTATAGGCTAAGAAGAAATCGGAGGAAACCAGTAATATATTCTCCAGTGCCTTTACCAGTATTGATCTGCTTAGGTTTTAAGGTGACCAGAATCACAGGAAAAATTCAGCATTGTTGCTTTTGCTGGGGAAAATCTGCTTTTTTCAGAAGGAATTAGTCAACATTTTCTTTTGATTTTGTAGCAAAATTGTAAAGCATTTGTTGGACAATCAACTTGCTGAAAAGATTTGAATTTTATTAAATTTGGTGTGTACCAGTCCTAAAGATTTCTTAAATTGTTCTGCATAAAAAGCCATGCAGACAGGTCAGAGAACTGCTGGTTCTTAAATGGTCATTGTGAGAATTCCTGCCCTCCAAAGGGAAAAAAATTCTGAATTAAAAAATAAAAACTCCATGAACGATTAATGAACAAGAAACCCTGTGACAGATATTTTTTAAAACAGCTATGAAAGAATACCATTCACTGGTAAAAGTGCTGGAAAATACAAAAATTGCTTCATCACTTAGATATTTTTGCAGATCTAATGGTCCAAAAACCAGCATAATGGAGCAAAGACAGCTGAATGTCTTGGGATTTAATCTTAACTGTTATTGACCTCGTTGGTTGTTGTTTTCTTAAAATACCAGTTTGAGGAGAAAAAGTTCTTATCAAGGATATTAGTAAAATCCTGGTTAGTGGTCTTTCTATTACTGCCAAGAACAGTTAATTAAAATTGCTGTTCTAAGTGTTACTTAATGATGCTTCTCATCTTGAAGTTTCCCCTCCCAAGAGATTCTGAATACTAAATGTGATTCTCTTACATTCTTATTCCAAGGCGGAGAACTAATGTAAGAACTTAAATTTTTTTTGCATGTTTTCTTTATATTGAGAGAAGGGTTCACTTTCTTGAAAATGTGACTGGCTTCCTATAGGACAGTGACCCTTATTTGTAGTTGGTAGGAAAAGAAGTAGTGCTTGAAATTCATGTCGTATTAGCATGCGATAGTGTTTGGCATTTTGTTTGTTTGTTTGTTTTTTGTTTTGTTTTGTTTTGTTTTTTTTGCGGTACGCAGGCCTCTCACTGTTGTGGCCTCTCCCGTTGCGGAGCAACAGGCTCTGGACGCGCAGGCTCAGCGGCCATGGCTCACGGGCCCAGCCGCTCTGCGGCATGTGGGATCCTCCCGGACCGGGGCACGAACCCGTGTCCCCTGCATCGGCAGGCAGACTCTCAACCACTGCGCCACCAGGGAAGCCCATGTTTGGCATTTTTCACGCAAGAGGGTTATCATCTTGTTAACATTAACTGGGTAAGGAAGAACAAAAGAATAGAATAATTCCCCACAGTTGGAAGAATGGAATATTAAACCTTACTTGAAAGTCTGTGGTCCTTGCACTGTGTTGGAACCACAAAAGAGAGGCCTTTGGTAACACCTGCCATCTAGGATACTGTAACTGATCCAGAAAGAAGCAGACCTCTAATGTTAGGATACGGTAGGAAAAGTTCCATGGCCCGAGGAATGAAGTGAGTTTCATTTGTGAACAAAGGAGCACAGAGAAGTAGGCAGGCAGTCCCGTGTGAGGTCTTAGAGGGTCGGAGGAGTTTAGCTTCTACAGTCCTACGAGCAGGTGACTTCTGAGCTAGCTGAAAAATGCAGCAGGGGGCATCCCAGGAAAGGAATAGCATGAGCAAAGGCATGAGAACGCATGGCATGCTCGAGGAATGGCACTGTGCTCTGGGTCATTTGTTCTTCGAACCATCATTTACGAAACACCTATTTGCCAGGTGCAGCCCTAGGTACTGGGGTTACAAAGGTGAATAGAACCAATTCTCCTTCTTCAAGGAACTAACAGCCTAGAGTGGGAGACAAACAAGTAAACAAATAAATTATAATTCAACATGGTAAGTACGTAACAGAGGTTTGAACAGATTGCCCTGGGAGTGGAGAAAAGGGAGTACTTCATTCAGCCTGACCACAGGGAGAGGATTCGAGTCATTGCCTCGGAAACCCTCTCAGAGGTGGGAATGCAGGAGCTTGGTTTCAAAGCTCGAGCATTTGCCAGATGAACTGGAGAGGAACAGCACACTAAGGATCAGGAGTGTGGATATCTGTATATTTATATTAAACCAATATAACTGCATTCAAGAGATGCTGCAGTTTTACTTCTGAGTATTTTAGGCTCGTCGTTAGGAGCGTGGCTGATTTCATAGGCCTGTGAAGCACAATTCTGATGACTGGAGTTTCTTGGCTGTTCAGAATCTGAGTAGCCACGACCTCACCGTGACAGGAAAGCAGGTTGCGGCTTTCATGTGCTGTCGATGAACCTTCCCTGCTATGCCAGCCCTTAGTCGTTTGGAGGACGATAGTGGTGGAGTAAATTTTGCCCGTTTGCACTCAACGGTCCGTATTTTCATGGAAGATCTTTTAGATGTTTGGCTACATCTGACTTGTAAAGCTACCATCTCGTTTGCTTCTTGTTTAGACTGAGTCCAAAGAAGGAATGCTGAAATTCAAGTTAGTCTGTATATAGATTATGAAGAAGGATATTGCTTCAAATATTCATTCTTAGCTAAATGTAGATTTTGAGGATTTTAAACGTATCTACTACAAATGGGACATTTCACACTAATCAGAGTAGCTTTTTCTGTATTAGAATTTTGACTGAAGTTACCACCTTCGACATGAATCTGATGGATATATATATATTTTTTTAATTTATTTTGTTTATTTTTGGCCGCGTTGGGTTTTCATTGCTGTGCGCGGGCTTTCTCTAGTTGCGGCGAGCGGTGGCTTCTCTTGTTGCGGAGCACGGGCTCTAGGCGTGCGGGCTTCAGTAGTTGTGGCATGCAGGCTCAGCAGTTGTGGCTCGCGGGCTCTAGAGCGCAGGCTCAGTACTTGTGGCGTACGGGCTTAGTTGCTCCGTGGCATGTGGGATCTTCCTGGACCAGGGCTCGAACCCGTGTCCCCTGCATTGGCAGGCGGATTCTTAACCACTGTGCCACCAGGGAAGCCCCGGATGGATATTTTTATCTAGTCAGTTTTGTTTCAAATGTCCAGAGAGAATACACTGTGAGAATATACATTGTGAGAATATGCTAAGGATAGACTTTGGTCATTATTTCTGTTTTGATATAGATAGTAGTAACAGAAAATGGTGATGCCTTAAATAACACATATGGTGCATGTGAATCTATGAAGACCAATAGGTAAGTAGGTTGAATTGAGCTAATAAAGCCAGAAGTTATGTGAGAATATGTACCAAGGGGCCAGGGAAACTTAACTGGCCAGCAGTGTTGAGCTTGGTTTCTTGTAGGCCAGATTTAGTCCTTTAGGGGGCTTTGTTTTCATTACTGTTCCCATATAATTATCACTGGATGATGACCTTGCCAAAAGGGACCAATACTTAAGCAGTTGCCCAATTCCTTACCATTTATTACTCACTTAAATGGTAGCCATTCTGTCTAAAAAGGCCATGGTCGATCAGAACAGAATCCAGGCAGTCAGATTTGCGTGCCGACCACCTGCTCAACTGCAGAGAATCTTCTCCAAGGTCTTATTTTGAGAAAAGTAATACATTTACCCAAAATACTTTTTTTTAAAGTATTCAAGTATATGAAAATATAACCACAGTGATCTTGGCCTGTTGCTGAGATAACCAGTGAAGAGCTCTTCTGCAGCAGCAGCGGCCCCAGATCGGTAACACCAGTATCACCGGGGAACTTGTTACAAATGCAAACTCACCAGCCCTACCCTGGGCCTGCTGAGTCAGAAACTCTGTTTGTGGGCCCTTGGATCTGTGTTTTAAGGAGCCTTCTAGGTGTTTCTGGTGCACGCCAAAGTTTAAGAACCATTGTTCTAGGGAAACAGAAAAGAAAATTAGATAGGTATGTACTAGGTTCTTGAAATTACCAGGACTATGACTGCCTGAACGAAGGTTTTGGCCACTAACCTACAGCAGTAGGGAGCTTTAAGGTTTGTGATGCAGGGAGAGTGATGCAATCGTTATTCTAGGAAGACAACCCTGGAAAATCAGAATCGGACCTCCACTGGGCTATCAGGTGATAGCCTGTCGAAGAGGGAAGGAAGGTGTGCCTTCAGTTGAAGACTCATTTGCTATAAGGAACCCAGTTTAGAAGCCCTTAAGTTTAACAGAAGGAAGAGCCAACAGATTGAAAAGTCACAAAAAGCTGATCCGACAAACAGGCGTGAAGATGCATGTACATAAAAGGTCATCTCAAATGCACGTAGTTATTTACAGAAAAATTTCAGGGAAAGCTTTAATGGCCAACTTCAACAGCAGAAAAATAGCAGCATCTTTCAATAAAGTTTCTGTCAATACGGGTTGGGCGCACCAAGATTCCTAAATCCGTGAGAATGCAGCGATTATTAAATTTAGTTGCGTTTTACTGGATTCCCTCTCAAGGCTACCTGCCGAGGGGCTAGTCAGGGGGTGAAACTCTGGGGCTAAGCAACATGAAGTATCAGGCAGTGAGATGGCTGAATTACTGATTGCGTTACAATCTACTTGTGAATTTATTCCACGGGTCACGTGAGGTTCTGCTTCCGCAGCTGAATCTGTGTAGTATAGGGGGTGACACCTCCCTTCACGATTTGTCACTCATCCAAGGAAACTTTAGAGGCTAGCTGGGATATCCTAATTCAACTCTTTATAAAAGGCTTTATAAAAAGCTGCCTTTGGGAGATATTCACTCCTTGTAAATCTTCTCTTCTAAAATATAACTGAAGGCATTTCACAGGAGCCTAAAAATAGTATTTTGATATGAAAGGAAAACGGCTATGTTTAAGAAAAAATAACCACGTTAAAATTGAACCTAGGTAAGTTCATCTTATTTTATGTTCTCAGGATATTCTGTACCGAAATATTTGAGGCCCAGCATCAAATCCTGAGCTGGGACTACCTGGGTTATGAGCAATGTGAATGCAGGGAATTAATTACGCCCTGAAATAGCCAGAACAGAGCTGGATACCTGTCCGTGTGAGAACTGATTTAGTTCGGCAGCCGAAATAAACGGTACCAATCTCTTGTTCTGGGTTTGCAAAGCACTGTTTCATTTGAGCAGCCTTAGGAAATGGTCTTTCCTGGCCTTAGTGTCTGTAGGTGGCAAGGAATAGTCACCACTGAGTGCCAGGCCACGATTAGGTTATTTAGTCACCCTGGACCTCAGAGGAGAGGACATTCCTCATCATCTCCCTAGAAATGCTGTGTGATTTCTTTCTCGCAGATCAAAACGGCCCAAGAGTCACTGGAGAGGAATCGAGACCCCCTGAAGACCGTGGACTTAATCTCTCTTAAACCTAGGATTTTAAACACACTGCTTTTCTTGACAGTTCAGTGTGTTGTTACTGTCATACAAAGCTATCAGTTGGAAGTGGATTTGGGAAACGATCAAGAATCTTGTGCTTTAACTGTTTTTTTGTTCCTTTATGAAACAAGTAGAAAGCAAAGTTTCTGAATGTCACATTGCCTAAGGCACAGAATTCCCCATTCTGCCTAGGAAGATGTCCTTTTTGAAGTTCTGTGTTTGATACGCTGACAGTACACTGTAGAAAGTGGGTTTCAGTATAAACCATAACCACAGAGGTAATCTATGGTTGAGTATATGATTTGACGTACAGGAAGTGTCTGGGTCTAATGATGAAACTTTTTAACTTTCCAGATGACAGAACAAAGGAAGCAGAAACAAAGAATTGGTCTTCTAGGACATCCTCCTCACATGAACGTCAACCCACAGCAACCAGCATAAGCAAATGAAATAAAGGAATCGTATTTACCTTTTTAAATTATTTTTAGTGTGGGTATGGCTAATTCGTTCTGATTCACCCACAGAGGTTACGTTTATGCGTAGTATATTTGTAAATACTCAGTTTTATACCGTATGTATATGATTGCTACCCTCAAGGTTTGGATATATGTATTGTAATTAGAATTGTTGGCACGATGAAATGTCATTTGTGCCAAAAATATTAAAAATGCCTTTTTTGGAAGGACTAAAAGAGAGCACCTGATTTGCACTTGAACCACATTATAGATTTAAAAGTATATGACATGTATTTTGTATTTAAAACTAGAATAGCCAGTATTTATGTTTTTATGGAACCGTGCAATACCAACTATGCAATCACAGTAAATTTGTAACTCCTGGGTACCCTGAGGGGCGTGCACATCTTCGAAGCTGGTGTGTTAATAGTATGTAATAAATGGTTAAACAGCAAATGATGCTGCTGCCAAAATCATATCAATAGTGAGTTCCAGGCCCCCGGGCATTTTGTACCATATAATTAGCCTGTGGTGATACTACTTCTCATTGCTAGCGGCACTAGTGCCTCTGTCTCGTAGTGACAGTGCTCCAAGCCTATGAACTGTCAAGTCAGCATTCATTTTAAGAAAAGCAACTTTAGTTTCAAAGATACTTTAAGGCTTCTGAATTGATCCTTTAAACTATTTCTTTAAGTAAGAGAGCTGAATTAGAGGCTCAGACTTTAGTTTGCCAAGTCCGTGAATTTTTTAAAGGGAACTTTTTATGCCACGCTTGAGGTAAATGCATACTGCTAGCCAATCAATGTCATCTCCTAGGTGAATTTTGGTGTCACGTTATCAAGAAACGAGTAATTGATGGGCTCTAGATTATCTAGTCCAAGCAGTAGAGCTGATTTTTTTCCTTCATCTGAACCAACATGCTACAGTAGCGAAGAAGTATTAAACTATATCCATCCATATAAAGATGAAATATGATCCCATTAGAGCTCATAGTTTGAACACTGACATGTTATTCTTGTGGAAGAGCCACAGTTGGGTTTTATTTCTTTGTCACATTATTATTTCTTTTCTTGATGGATGAAAAAGTATGAAAGGAAACTTTTATATCTGTTGCCTAGTTTTGTACATGGATCTCATTTTACAAGAGAATCTCTCTACAAAAAAAGTTAAACATGTATTGAAAGCAGAGTTCTGAAATGAGTAAAGTTTGTAAATGCAAATATAAAAATAATATTTAATAAATGATGCAGAATAAAATACAGTGACTGGCTGGTGGCTTTCATTTAGACATTTCTTTGCGTCATAACAACAGCTATTCCAATTAATTATATATTTCCTTTAGGACCAATTTAAAGTATAACTGGTCTGCCTACCAGATTAATTCCAAAACTGCTTACCTGATTCATGATAACGGAGAACTACCTGAACAGATATGGGGGAGGGTTTATACAGTAGCCAGCCATTCGTTCTTCTCGGTAAGTGACTGCCAAGCAGACTGTCACGAGCACTGTAGCACATGGTAAGGCTCCCACTCCTGCACTTTCCCTGGGGGACCTGCATCTTGCTACCTGCAGTGCAAAGGAATCACCAACAGGGAGATTAGTTCTCACTCATGCCCAGCGGTCAGAGTCCTTCAAGACAGTTGAAAATGTTTTACAAAAGCTAACTCGTCTATCCAAAGGTAGTGAAACCTGTCCCCTCCTGAGAGCAATGCCCACCGTGGTTGCTCTTTTAACAAACACTGATTTTTCTCTGTGCTTTGCTAAATAAGGATAATTACCATCCAATGTTGGGAACCAGGTCGTGATTAAATTCCAGTTAAATGACTAGTTTCAAAACCAATGCTTCTACTTTATAATTGATAACTTAAAAAAAAAAGTAATTTTCCATTCAGTGCAGCGTATCTCCATAGAATTTTTCCATAATAAGGCAAGCCCAAGACAGATACGTACTTGTATCTATAAACAAATTGGCGCTCCGTGCCGACCCCCCCCACCCCTCCCCGAATGTGAGCTCCAGCCAGCAAGGACTTGCTCCCCTCGGATCTCCCTTCAATCTCCTGAGCTACCCAGCACGGAGAGGCAGTGTGTGTGGTTTGTCTCCCAAGCCCCGTCCCATCTCGTTCACTGCAGAGTTCTGCAATGACACGTTCAGGTTGCAGCTTTTACAGGTTTGTCCTGTTTCATTCGAATCCTGTCACTTGAGATACAATCTTCATTCAACTCGCCAGCTTCAGCAGAAAATAAATGGAATCGGAATGCCACTCCACCCTACAAGCGGTAGATCCTACCCTTGGAGTTTGAGTGTGAACACAAAGCTGGTACAACTGAAACATAAAATTTGAAGTTATAACTCCTACAGCCTTTGATGTGTGATTGTGATTTCACCTTTCTCCAGACATCACTTTTTCAACACTTCTATTTCAAGGATCAAGGTCCAAGTCACCTTCAAAGTTACTCACGGAGGTGAAGAATTAGTGCTATCGGGCTAAGAAACAAATGTGATAGCATACTACTAACATGCAAAAAGTCTTCTCGGCTCTGATTATTGAATTTTAAAAGTTTTCTGTAGCACGGATTCATATTTGAAGATTTTGCCAACTTCCTTAACTAAGCCACGTGTTAAGTCAAAGGGTCTGGGAAATTCCGTTCCACTTTTCTAACGTTCATATTTTCTGGCCCGTTTCTACTTATGTCCCTGAAATTACGTAGTGATGAACCTTGTTTCCCCCTGCAGATACCGCTTCCACCCTGCTGAGCCCTAGAGCTTTACTCGAAAGTTCATCCTGCGCAAATACTCTATTTATTTTTTTTTTTTTTGTGGTACGCGGGCCTCTCACTGCTGTGGCCTCTCCCGTTGCGGAGCACAGGCTCCGGACGCGCAGGCTCAGCGGCCATGGCTCACGGGCCCAGCCGCTCCACGGCATGTGGGATCTTCCCAGACCGGGGCACGAACCTGTGTCCCCTGCATCGGCAGGCGGACTGTCAACCACTGCGCCACCAGGGAAGACCCCGCAAATACTCTTAAAGCTGTGCGCCCTGACTCCTCACACACGCACACAAAATACGCTTTTCACTTTGTTTTTTAAAAATTTGATTCAACCTACCTGTTCCCAAGCTCATTACTGGTTGTTCTTCAGTCAGTTTAGTTTTATTTGGTTCTACTTTCTGAAAATGGGTTGCTTGATTTTGCTCCTGTAAAAACTGCTCTTTCACCCTGTTTAAACATTTCCTAACATAAATTACAAAGCAAGCATACCTTATTTGTGGAAGCTAACCAGCAACTCAGTCTTTGCAGTAGCAAACTAAACAAAGCTTTACTTATGTGCTAGTGAGAAATTACCACGGTCTTCACGGTAAACTAAGGAATTATCACATTAAAAACTCAATTATAGGGCTTCCCTGGTGGCACAATGGTTAAGAACTTGCCTGCCGATGCAGGGGACAGGGGTTCAAGCCCTGGTCCAGGAAGATGCCACACGCCGTGGAGTAACTAAGCCCTTGTGCCACAACTACTGAGCCTGCGCTCTAGAGCCCGCGAGCCGTAACTACTGAGCCCACATGCCACAGCTACTGAAGCCTGTGCACCTAGAGCCTGTGCTCCGCAACGAGAGAGGCCACTGCCATGAGAAGCCCGCGCACCACAACGAAGAGTAGCCCCCGCTCACCACTAGAGAAAGCCCGCGCGCAGCAACAAAGACCCAATGCAACCAAAACTAAATAATAAATAAATTCATTAATTTTTAAAAAACTCAATTATAGATTTCTGTATCCTCCTGCTACGGCTGGTTGGGATAATGCGCTAATGAGAAACAGCCTGAAAGTTTCTGATAGTTATTTTAAGGCTAATCACGAGACCATTAGTCTGACTTCTGGGCTACATAGAAGGAAATTTAGTCCCTCAATAATATTAAATACAAAAGGATCACAACTACATACTTACACAAGTAGAGTTGAGTTTTGCTAAAATAATGTTTTCACAGATTTTAAAAAACAAAATGTGCTTGATAGAAGGCTTAATTTACATGACAGTCAAAGTCACCTTTACACAAGACAGGATATAATAACAAAGGACTCCTACTGAAGGTTCTTGAGACCACATGTTCTTATCTACCAAACCATAGATGGAAGTGGAGCTTTCATTTTAAAGGTGAGAAACTGAGCCTTACAGTGGTAAAGAGACTTGCCCAAGGGCTTAGCTCCAGAATAAACAAAGCACTCAGCTAAACAGGAGAGAGCTCTTCCACCTGCTATCCCCATTCCAGAAACGGGCTACAGTATCTTATCCGTAATCAGTTTCCCGTAACAGTTCTCACTTTACAGAAAGTTCTTATGCAGAACTGTATTTTGTCCTACGATACAAATGGATTTCTTTTTCTTTTCAAATCTCTTTCATAAGAGGATCTACAAGTTAGAAACTCCTGAATATGATCACTTTGTCAAGACTGAAAACTTTGTGGCAAAGATAAGAAGCTCCTAAAGTCTCTTTTACAACTACAAATCTCATATAAATATCTCTTATTTAATTGCATTTTTCAAAAGGAGAATCTGTTCTCTCAGTCAACGTGGCTTTCTCCACGTGGAAAGATTCCATACAGACTGGCATCCTATCCTACCTACCACAGAAGTCGGTGTTGATTAGCCAACTCTGCTCTCTCCTCTTCGTTACAGTGATCATTTGTTAACAATCAACTAGAATGTTGGAAAACCCCCGTAAAGATTTCGATTTTACAGAAAGTACCCAAAATTCCACCAGTTTTGCATCACAAAGCAGTGGTTAAAGTTTTGAGTAAAATGCCATGTATGTGGTTTTTGTGGGTGGCTGCAGCTCAGAACGACTCTTAGGACTTGTCAGTTATCTACAGGGGAGAGCTAGGATGGCAACTATAAACTAAGACCGTTCTGATCATGGTAACAAACAACTCTCCGTCCCTGGTATTGTATGCCATCTTTGGCAACTCTTAACAACCTAAAGGCTGATGCAGAAGCGTAACTAGCCTTCGAGTCTGGACCCCAAAACCTACCAAGTTGAAGAAAAGAAAAAGACCACTGGCAGGGTTTTACATCTGGTCAAGCCTGACAATGCTCATGGACAACTCCTCCGGCTGCTGGTGATTTAAACTCACTTGGTAAAACAAATCTCTAGCTCACCGGGGTACTCCATTAAAAAAAAAAAAAAAAAAAAAAATTAACGCAAAGAGAAACTTAAAATACTTTCAGGTCATGACAAACCAGTGTGACAGAGAATCCTGACACCCAGAAGTGAAACTGCATCATTCACGCAGGTCTGGAAAGAAAAAAGAAAGCTAAAAACCGCTATAGATTAAGAAGGCCGAGTCTGAGAAAACCCCTAAGGTGAATTCTGAACAACAACAACAAAAAAGAGAGTCCCACAACAGGAGAAGTGCATACTGCATGCAAGACCCACTAATGGAGAGAGTTTGCCAGCGTTTCTGTCATGACCTCACGAAAGACGGCTGGTCCCATGTAAACGAAACTTGAGGCAATCCAGGAATTTAACCTGTCCACTCCAGAATTTAATTCAGCTAATGACTTCATCTTTTTTCCCACATACCTGTCACCTCTAACATCTCGTGAAGTCTTGTCAGAAGCTTTCTGTAAATGCTCTACAGAAGAAAATCAATTAAGATGCGGTGTGACACTGGGACAAGGAGCCAGAACCACACAAGGCTCGGCTGCTGAGTGTCAGTTTACTTCCGGGCCCCCGTGGCAGCATGGTGGGAGGGAAAGAACTGGACCCTGAGGCTGGTAAGAGTCTTCATGCCAGCTCTACCACTTCAACGCTATGATTTTAAGCAAGTTCTTTAATCACTGTAATTTTCACACACACCCCCCAACACACACACACCCTGCCCATTCCCTCAACCACCATCTAAAGACTGGAGATGCTACCACTTCTTTGGGCAGCAATAAGCTTTATGAAAGACAATATATGTCAAGTGTCGAGTATATACCCGACACGTGTCATTTCCCATTCCTTTGCAACATCATCATTTCCTTGTGCTCAGGCCGATCCACAATGTCAGCTAAATACTGCACGACCAAAGCTACTTCTGTTCCTACTAGACGGGCCTGAAGTTACTACAGTGGGATCCTAAACCCCCAAGTCTTAACATGATATGTTTGGGACATATAGGGTCATTTTTAAAAACTGTATCTTTAACATCCAAATTGTTTTTACTATCCGTTTGAACTGAATTCATAAAGAAAGAAAACTATTATAGAGCTCATAACTTCCGGATAATTATTCTCATATTTGTGATCGGAGTTGAATGTACGTCTGACTTCCTTTTACAAAATCTTCATGGGAAGACACTTTATCTTAGGGGTGATGATGTATTTCCTTAGTTTATGAAGTGCTTTTACCTACATTCTCATTTAGGTAGAAGTCTCCCAACCCGGTTAAGTAGGTATCATCCCTGACATGTAAACGGTCCTGAATTGTACCATCTTAGCCTTCAAATGCCAACTTTAGACCGTCATCTCACATAGCTGTACGAAGCCCAGGACTTTCCTTAATCATTTCAAGGATCCTAAGGTGAGTGCTTCCAACTTCCTAATAATCCCTTGTCACTTACTCATCCGAAATCCTGACTGCAGCTAATTGTCATCATCTCCCCTCTCTATTCCCCTCCACCCTAGTGTAGACACAGCCGTCTCTACTCTGTCTCCAAAACACATTAACACCTGGGTGTTGTGAAAAGCAGACCTTTAGTAGAGGAAGGTTTTAACAAATAAATAACAAGTAAACAGTAAGAAACGATTTAAAACTGAGAATGAGACACTGAAGCTCTCTACCCCCTTCCTTTTCTGCCAGTGGAGTAGCCATTTGTATCATCTCGAGCCTAATTCTAGGACCCACTTTCTCTCACCACCCCTGCCCAAACAAAAGCAAAATAAAAACAAAAAAAAATTTTCCCTCCAGCTTCCAGTAAAAGCTAAAAATTCTTGTTCCTTTATTATACAGAACAATGTAAGCCCCCTGGTCCCGACCCCTCCCATCTAGATTAGCCCTTTACCTTGACAGAACGAAAAAAGACTATAATTCATCTGTCTTTAGCTTTCAACTCAAAGAGCAACCAGCTTTTAAAATAGCTTTATTTTTTCCCCTTCCTGATAACTCCCTATCTTAGAGAAGAAGAAATCAATTTAGAAAGGTGAAGTGATTTGGCCAAACTAGAACATCAGACCTGGGATTCAAAGGCAGATCATCTGACGGTATACACTCACCCTTCGATATCCACGGGGACCCCCCTGGATAGCAAAATTCGCGGGTGCTCATGTCCTTTACGTAAGGAGTACAATCGGCCCTCCATTTACTCAGCTTCCATAGCCACAGGATCCACATCCAAAAGATTGGAGGGCTGACTGTATCATATACCTTCCTCTCTAGGCCAACGCTTCACTATGCCAGGTGCAATCCTGCCGATAAGGTGCTAGGGCCTCCACCTGTCCACCTGTTTGGGGAAGATCTGTAAATACCAGGTAAGAGTTCTAAGAGATGCAAAGTAAGAGTTCTTATGGGTAAGGTCTGTAACTAGTTCTTTTCATTCAGTACCTAGCACAATTCCTGCCAATAAAGGGGCTCAGAACACTTGAGGGGGAAAAAAGATTGTGAACCTTCACGTAATCTGCTTGAGGGTTTTGGAGCCAAGGCCAATTAGGAGTCTTTCACTAAGGAAGGACTATTTAGCAGTGGCCCAAAAGGAGTTGCACAGACAACCAGAGGTCAGGCAGTCACTACTCTCTTTGCTGCGGACCGTTTACTCTAATAACTATCCGATAATCATAATGCTTCTGGCCCAGGAGTCCTGCTTCACACCCCGAACCAGCCCCCACTGCCCCCTCCCTCTCACCAGGCAACCCCAAGCTCTCTTCCTTCTTTCAATTCTTAGAACAGATAAACCTGTGCTGGCTTGTCTATCAAAGTCTAAAATGGGTTGGCAGGGGACTTCCTGGTGGTCCAGTAGTTAACACTTTGTCTTCCATGCAGGGGGTGCAGGTTCTATCCCTAGCCAGGGAGCTAAGATCCCACGTGCCCTGCCAAAAAAACAAAACATAAATAAAAAACAACACAGGGCTTCCCTGGTGGCGCAGTGGTTGAGAGTCCGCCTGCCGATGCAGGGGACACGGGTTCGTGCCCCGGTCCGGGAAGATCCCACATGCCGCGGAGCGGCTGGGCCCGTGAGCCATGGCCGCTGAGCCTGCGCGTCCGGAGCCTGTGCTCCGCAACGGGAGAGGCCACAGCAGTGAGAGGCCCGCGTAGCGGGAAAAAAAAACAACACAGAAGCAATACTGTAACAAATTCAATAAAGACTTTAGAAATGGTCTTCATCAAAAAAATAAAAAAATCTTAAAAAAAAAAAAAAGGGGTTGGCAGGGTTGAATTCCTTCTGGAGGCCCTAGTAGAGAATTTACTCCCTTGCCTTTTTCAGCTTCTAGAGGCTGCCTGTGTTCCTTGTCTCGTTGCCTACTGCCATCTGTAAAGCTAGAAATGGCCAGTCGAGTCCCTTCACAGCCTTTATCACACTGACTACGATGCTACGCCTCCCTCCTTTACTTACGAGGAGCCTTGTGATTACATGGGTCCCACTTGAATAAACCAGGAAATCTCCTCATTTCAAAATCCTTAACATAATCACAACCGCAAAATCCCTTTTGCCGTGTAAGGTAATACATTCACAGGGTCTGGGCATTAGGACTTGGACATCTTTAAGGGGCCCATTATTCTGCCTACCACATTTGCCTAAGCAGAAACCAGGCAGCTGTTTAGGTTTAAGACAAGAAAAACAAATCACCTGTTTTCACGCTTGACCGATTTGAATACAACTGGAAAGGTCACAATTTCTTATGGTCCAAACAGGCTGAACAAGTCAGTTAATTAACATGACCGTATAGAATGATGAAGCTACATATGATTACCGAAGACAGTCTGTGGCTTCCTTTTACTTTCACTATTGATACTCCTGGAGAACCAGAAACAGCTATTAAAAATGTGTTTACTTTTATACAAACACACACACACACACACACACACACACACACACACACACCCCTAATTAGAGTTTTTATTACCTCAGGTTTTACTTGTAAGGATTAGCGTTTCAAAAATAAGAGGGGGCAGAGCCAAGATGGCAGCAGGTGAGGACGCAGAGTTTGCGTCTCCCCACAACTAGGGTGCCTGTCGGACACTGGTGCAGGACACCTATGCCCAAGGAGAGGGGAGGAACCCCCAAGCGACTGGGTAGGACATGGGGGCACTGAGGTGGGAGGAGAAATGGAGGCTGGACAGGACCAGCACCCCTGAGGGGTGGCTCGAGGCGGGAGGGGTTCCCATGCCTGGAGAGACCCTGGGGGGCTCGGAGGATCAGGCGTTTCCCCTGCCCTATCAGGCCCAGGAAGCCTGTGGGGCTCCCGGGCTGGGCCCTCTGAGGCCCCCTGTAGGCTGTGTTGGTCCTAGGGGCATAGGAGGGAGGCGGGCGGGAGGCGGCCTCCAGGACCGGAGGATCAGGGAGGTGTGGCAGGCGTCGCCCAGGCCCACTCAGCCCCGGGAAGCCTGGACTCCCAGGCTGGGTCCCGCCCTTCAAAGCCCCCTCCAGGCCACGTTGGTCCTAGGGGCAGAGGAGGGAGGGAGGAGGGGGGAAGAGGAGGAGAGGCAAATGTGGGGGACCCTCCTGGGCCAGGGGATCAGGGGAAGCACTGCAGGTGTTTCCCCCACCCACCCGGCTCTGGGAGGACTGTTGGGCTTCCAGGTCTGGTCCCCTGATTTCCAAGGCTCCCTCCAGCCACGTAGGTGCTAGGGGCATAGGAGGGAGGAGGGGGGAAGAAGAGAGGTCAACGGGGAGGGACCCTCCAGATCACAGGATGCGGGGAAAGGGCCTAGCACTTCCCCCGCCCACTCGGGCCCAGTGAGCCTGCTGGGGTCCTGGACCTGCTCCTCCGCCCTCCAGGGCCAGAGGCACTCCTGGGCCCCTCCTGCTGCATTAATGCTAAACCCCCCCAACATCCCCCACCCCACCCGGCCTTTTCCGGCCCTGTGGGTCCTAAGCATAAGTCCTGCCCACTGCCTAAACCCCACCCCTGCCTAAGCCCCACCCAGCACAGCCAAGGCCTTTTCCGGCTTTTTTTTCCCCCTCCTGAATTTAACTATTGTGGTTCTGTTTTACCTTCTGGTTGTTGTTTTATCTAAATTTTTATTTTTCTATTCTTTCTAACATATCTGTTAGTTTTCTAATCTTATTTTATTTTTTCCTCTTTGTTATCGTTCTGCTCCTTTTTTCTTTTCTTTTCTTTTTTTTTTTTTTTGCCACCCTTTTCAGCTCACAGGATCTTGGTTTCTGAGCCAGGGGTCGGGCCAGAGCTCCTGCGGTAGAAAGTCCAAGTCCAAACCACTGGACTAACACAGAACCTCAGACCCCAGGGAATATTCATCAGAGTGAGGTCTCCCACAGGTGCTCATCTGATCAACAAGACCCAGCTCTACCCAACATCCTAAAAACTCCAGTGTTGGAAGCCTCAGGCCAAACAACCAGTAAGACAGGATCACAAACCCACCCATCAAAAAAAAAAAAAAAAAAAAAAAAAATGAGATGACAAAAAATATGTCACAGATGAAAGAGCAAGGTTAAAACCTACAAGATGAAATAAATGAAGAGGAAATATGCAATCTGCCTGAAAAACAATTCAGAGTAATGATAGTAAAGATGATCCAAAATCATGGAAACAGAATGGAGGCATGGATTGAGAAAATAAAAGAAATGTTTAACAAAGATCTAAAAGAACTAAAGAACAAACAAATACAGATGAACAACACAGTAACCGAAATGAAAAATACACTAGAAGGAATCAATAAGAGAGTAAGTGAGGCAGAAGAACGGATAAGTGAGCTGGAAGACAGAATGGTAGAAATAACTGCTGAGGAGCAGAATAAAGAAAAAAGAATGAAAAGAATCGAGGACAGTCTCAGAGACCTCTGGGACAACACTAAACGCACCAACATTTGAATTATAGGGGTCACAGAAGAAGAAAAAGAAAGAGTCTGAGAAAATATTTGAAGAGATTATAGTCGAAAACTTCCCTAACATGGGAAAGGAAATAGTTACACAAGTCCAGGAAGTACAGAGTCCCATACAGGATAAACCCTAGGAGAAACACAACAAAACACATATTAATAAAACTAACAAAAATTAAAAACAAAGAAAAAATATTAAAAGCAGCAAAGGAAAAGCAAAGAATAACATACAAAGGAATCCCCAGAAGGTTATCAGCTGATTTTTCAGCAGAAACTCTGCGAGCCAGAAGGGAGTGGCAGCATATACTTCAAGTGATGAGAGAGAGAAAAACCTACAACAAAGATTACTCTACCCAGCACTGATCTCATTCAGACTCCACAGAGAAACCAAAAGCTTCACAGACAAGCAAAAGCTATGAGAATTCAGCACCACCAAACCAGCTTTACAACAAATGCTAAAGGAACTTCTCTAGGCAGGGAACACAAGAGAAAAAAAGGACCCACATAAACAAACCCAAAACAATTAAGAAAATGGTAATAGGAACATACATATCGATAATAACCTTGAATGTAAATGGATTAAATACTCCAACCAAAAGACAAAGACTGGCTGAATGGATACAAAAACAAGACACATATATGTGCTGTCTACAAGAGACCCACTTCAGACCTAGGGATACATACAGACTGAAAGTGAAGGCATGGAAAAAGATATGCCATGCAAATGGAAATCAAAAGAAAGCTGGAGTAGCCATAATTGTATCAGATGAAATAGACTTTGAAATAAAGACTGTTACAAGAGATAAGGAAGGACACTACGTAATGATCAAGGGATCAATCCAAGAAGAAGATATAACAATTGTAAATATTTATGCACCCAACATAGGAGCACCTCAATACATAAGGCAAATACTAACAGCCATAAAAGGGGAAATTGACAGTAACACAATAATAGTAGGGGACTTTAACACCCCCACTTACACCAGTGGACAGATCAATTAAACAGAAAGTAAATAAGGAAACATGAGCTTTAAATGACACAACAGACCAGATAGATTTAACTGATATCTATAGGACATTCCACCTGAAAGTGGCAGAATACACTTTCTTCTCAACTGCACACAGAACATTCTCCATGATAGATCACACCTTGGGTCACAAATCAAGCCTCGGTAAATTTAAGAAAATTGAAATCACATCGAGCACCTTTTCAGACCACAATGCTATGAGACTGGAAATCAGTTACAGGAAAAAATTTGTGAAAAACACAAATACATGAAGGATAAACAGTGTGCTAATAAATAACCAAGAGAGCACTGAAGAAATCAAAGAAGAAATTTTTAAAATACATAGAAACAAACGACACCAAAACACGACACGACAACCCAAAACCTATGGGATGCAGCAAAGGCAGTTCTAAGAGGGAAGTTTACAGCAATTCAATCTCATCTCAAGAAACAAGAAAAATCTCAAACAATCTAACCTTACACCTAAAGCAACTAGAGAAAGAAGAACAAACAAAACCCAAAGTCAGTAGAAGGAAAGAAATCATAAAGATCAGAGCAGAAATAAATGAAAGAGAAACGAAGAAAACAACAGCAAAGATCAATAAAACTAACAGCTGGTTCTTTGAGAAGATAAACAAAATTGATAAAACTTTAGCCAGACTCATCAAGAAAAAAAGGGAGAGGACACAAATCAATAAAATGAGAAACAAAAAAGGAGAAATCACAACCTACACCACAGAAATACAATGGACTATAAAAGACTACTACAAACGACTATATGCCAATGAAATGGACAACCACAAAGAAATACACAAACTCATGGAAAGGTGCAATTTTCCAAGACTGAACCAGGAAGAATTATAAAATATAAATAGACCTATCACAAGTAATGAAATTGAAACTGTAATTAAAACTCTTCCAACAAACTAAAGTCCAGGACCAGATGGCTTCACAGGTGAATTCTATCAAACATTTAGAGAAGAGCTAACCCCTATCCTTCTCAAACTCTTCCAAAATACTGCAGAGGGAGGAACACTCCCAAATTCGTTCTACAAAGACACCGTGACCCTGACACCAAAACCAAAGATATCACAAAAAAAGAAAATTACATACCAATATCACTGATGAACACAGATGCAAATATCCTGAACAAAATACTAGCAAACAGCATCCAGCAACACATTAAAAGTATCTACACCATGATCAAGTGGGATTTATCCCAAGAAGGCAAGGATTCTTCAATATATGCAAATCAATCAATGTGATACATGATATTAACAAGCAATAAAAACCATATGATCATCTCGACAGATGCAAAAAAAGCTTTTGATAAAATTCAACATTCTTTTGTGATAAGAACTCTCCAGAAAATGGACAGAGAGGGAACCTACCTCAACATAATAAAGGCCACATATGACAAACCCACAACCAACATCATACTCAATGGTGAAAAACTGAAAGCATTTCCACTAAGATCAGGAACAAGACAAGGATGTCCACTCTCACCACTCTTATTTAACACACTTTTGGAATTCCTAGCCATGGCAATCAGAGAAGAAAAAGAAATAAAAGGAATCCAAATTGAAAAAGAAGATAAAAACTGTCAGTGTTTGCAAATGACATGATACTATACGTAGAGAATCCTAAAGATGCCACCAGAAAACTACTAAAACTAATCAATGAATTTGGTAAGGTTGGAGGATACAAAACTAATACACACAAGTCTCTGGTATTCCTATACAATAACGATGAAAAATCATAAAAAGAAATTAAGGAGACACTCCCATTTTCCACTGCAACAAAAAGAATACCTAGGAATAAACCTACCTAAGGAGAAAAAAGACTTGTACTCAGAAAACTATAAAACTCTTATGAATGAAATCAAAGATGACATAAACAGATGAAGAAATATACCATGTTCTTGGATTGGAAGAATCAATATTGTAAAAATGACTATACTATCCAAAGCAATCTACAGATTCAATGCAATCCCTATCAAACTACCAATAGCATTCTTCACAGAATTAGAACAACTAATTTTACAATTTATATGGGCACACAAAAGACCCTGAATAGCCAAAGCAATCTTCAGAAAGAAAAACGGAGCTGGAGGAATCAGGCTCCCAGACTTCAGACTATACTACAAAGCTACAGTAATCAACACAGTATGGTACCAGCACAAAAACAGAAATAGAGATCAATGGCACAGGATGGAAAGCCCAGAAATAAGCCCATGCACATATGGTCACCTAAGTTATGACAAAGGAGGCAAGAACATACAATGGAGAAAAAAAGACAACCTCGTCAATAAGTGGTGCTGGGAAAACAGGACAGCTACATTTAAAATAACAAAATTAGAACACTCCCTAACACCATACACAAAAATAAACTCAAAATGGATTAAAGACCTAAATGTTAACACTGGACACTATAAAACTCTAGACGAAAACATAGGAAAAACACTATTCGATATAAACCACAGCAAGATATTTTTTGACCCACCTCCTAATGAAAATAAAAACAAAAATAAACAAATGGGCCCTAATGAAACTTAAAAGCTTTTGCACAGCAAAGGAAACCATAAACAAGATGAAAAGACAACCCACAGAATGGGAGAATATATTTGAAAATGAAGCGACGGACAAAGGATTAATCTCCAAAATACGCAAGCAGCTCATGCAGCTCAGTATCAAAAAAACAAACAACCCAATTTAAAAACAGGCAAAAGACCTAAACAGACATTTCTCCAAAGAAGACATACAGATGTACAAGAGGCACATGAAAACATGCTCAACATCACTAATCATTAGAGAAATGCAAATCAAAACCACAGTGAGGTATCACCTCACACAGGTCAGAATGGCCATCATCAACAAATCTACAAACAATAAATGCTGGACAGGGTGTGGAGAAAAGGGAACCCTCCTGCACTGTTGGTGGGAATGTAAATTGGAACAGCCACTATGGAGAACAGTATGGAGGTTTCCTAAAAAACTAAAAATAGAACTACCATATGACCCAGCAATCCCACTACTGGGCATATACCCAGAGAAAACCGTAATTTGAAAAGATTCATGCACACCAATATTCACTGCAGCATTATTTACAATAGCCAGGACATGGAAGCAACCTAAATGGTCCATCAACAGAAGAATGGATAAAGAAGATGTGGTACATATTTACAATGGAATATTATTCAGCCATAAAGAGGAATGAAACTGGGTCATTTGTAAAGATGTGGATGGACCTAGAGTCTGTCATACAGAGTGAAGGAAGCCAGAAAGAGAAAAACAAATATCGTATATTAAGGCATATATGTGGAATCTAGAAAAATGGTACAGATGAACCTATTTGTAGGGCAGGAATAGAGACGCAGATGTAGAGAAAAGACATGTGGACACAGTGGAGGAAAGAGGGAGTGGGACAAATTGGGAAATTAGGTTTGACATACACTACCATGTGTAAAATAGACAGCTAGTGGGAACCTGCTGTGTAGCACACGAAGCTCAGCCTGGGGCTCTGTGACGACCAAGGTGGGTGGGATGGGGGGAGTGGGAGGGAGGTCCAAGAGGGAGGGGATATAGGTATACATATAGCTGACTCACTTCATTGTACAGCAGAAACTAACATAACATTGTAAAGCAATTTTACTCTGATAAAAAATAATTAATTTTTTTAAAAAAGTTAAGATCCAGTGAGGTACAAAGAAAACAAAAGTGGATCAAAAACTTCCCAACCAGATAACCACTGCTGATTAAACAAACATACAACAAAACATACCTATATAAGATTAGAAATTTTAAATAATATGCCATTCATATATCTTCTTTGGTGAAATGTTTTTTCAAACTTTTTGCTCACTTTTTAATTTCTTTGATATTACTGAATTTTGAAAAAAATTTTAATATTCTGGTTGCCAATTCTTTATCAAATATATGTTTTGAAAATATTTCTTTCCTGGTCTGTGGACTGTCTTTTCATTTTCTTAGCACAGCTTTTCAAAAACCTTATGTTTTTAATTTTGATGAAACCCAATTTATCCATTTTTTTTTTTATGGTCACAATTTTTGTGTCCTAAGAAATCTTTGCCTAACTAAGATCCCAAAGATTTTCTCCTATGTTTTCTTCTAGAACAGCAGTGCATAAGACTGTTTTCTGTGATGATAGAAATATCCTCTAATCTAAGCTAGAGTAATCAAGACAGTATGGTACTGGCACAAAAACAGAAATATAGATCAATGGAACAGGATAGAAAGCCCAGAGATAAACCCACACACATATGGTCACCTTATCTGTGACAAAGGAGGCAAGAATATACAATGGAGAAAAGACAGCCTCTTCAGTATGTGGTGCTAGGAAAACAAGACAGCTACATGTAAAAGAACGAAATTAGAACACCTCCTAACACCATACACAAAAATATACTCAAAATGGATTAAAGACCTAAATGTAAAGCCAGACACTATAAAACTCTTAGAGGAAAACACAGGCAGAACACTCTTTGACAGCAAGATCCCTTTTGAGCCACCTCCTAGAGTAATGAAAATAAAAACAAAAATAAATACATGGGACCTAATGAAACTTAAAAGCTTTTGCACAGCAAAGGAAACCATAAACAAGATGAAAAGACAACCCTCAGAATGGGAGAAAATATTTGCAAATGAAACAACTGACAAAGGATTAATCTCCAAAATATACAAGCAGCTCATGCAGCTCAATATCAAAAAAACGAAAAACCTAATCCAAAAATGGGCAGAAGACCTAAATAGACATTTCTCCAAAGAAGACACACAGATGGCTAACAAACACATGAAAAGATGCTCAACATCACTAATCATTAGAGAAATGCAAATCAAAACTGCAATGAGGTGTCACCTCACACTGGTCAGAATGGCCATCATCAAAAAAACTACAGGCAATAAATGCTGGAGAGGGTGTGGAGAAAAGGGAACCCTCTCACACTGTTGGTGGGAATGTAAATTGATACAGCCACTATGGAAAACAGTATGGAGATTCCTTAAAAAACTAAAAATAGAACTACCATATGACCCAGCAATCCCACTACTGGGCATATACCCTGAGAAAACCATAATTCAAGAAGAATCATGTACCAAAATGTTCACTGCAGCTCTATTTACAATAGACAGGACATGGAATCAACCTGAATGTCCATCGACTGATGAATGGATAAAGAAGATGTGGCACATATATACAGTGGAATATTACTCAGCCATAAAAAGGAAAGAAATTGAGTCATATGTAGTGATGTGGATGGACTTAGAGTCTGTCATACAGAGTGAAGTAAGTCAGAAAAACAAATACTATGTATTAACGTATATATATGGAATGTAGAAAAATGGTACTGATGAACCTAGTGGCAGGACAGGAATAGAGATGCAGACATAGAGAATGGACTTGTGGACACAGGGAGGGAAGGGGAGGGTGGGACGAACTGAGGGACTAGCACTGACAATATATACACTACCATGTGTGAAACAGAGAGCTAGTGGGAAGCTGCTGTATAGCACTGGGAGGCCAGCTCAGTGCTCTGTGTCATCCTAGAGGGGTGGGATGGGGAGGGTGGGAGGGAGGTGCAAGAGAGAATGGATACAGGTATACATATAGCTGATTCACTTTGTTATACAGCAGAAACTAACACAACATTACAAAGCAATTATAATCCAATAAAGATGTAAAAGAATAATAATGAAATGTATTTTTTAAAAAACAGAAAATTCTTTCCCACCAAGCTCAAAAAAAAAAAAGAAAAGAAAAATGCTGTAATCTGAGCTAATCAATACACCTTTAGTTAGCCACCCATGGCCACTGAGGACTTGACACGTGGCTAGAACAACTAAGCAGCTGAATTGTCACACTGTATTTAGTTTTAATTATTTAAAGTTAAATAGCCACATGTGGCTAACAGATGCAACAGGAAGTTCTAGAAGTGCTGTAGTTTTAAATTTTACATTTTGATCTATTACACATTTTTAGTTAATTTTTGTATACATACAAGGTTCTTTTTTTTAAATTTTTTAAGGTTTTTTTCTTCTTTTTAAAATGTATTTTATTTATTTTTGCTGTGTTGGGTCTTCGTTGCTGTGCGAGGGCTTTCTCTAGTTGTGGCAAGTGGGGGCCACTCTTCATCGCAGTGTGCGGGCCTCTCTTGTTACGGAGCACAGGCTCCAGACGCGCAGGCTCAGTAGTTGTGGCTCATGGGCCTAGTTGCTCCACGGCATGTGGGATCCTCCCAGACCAGGGCTCGAACCCGTGTCCCCTGCATTAGCAGGCAGATTCTCAACCACTGCGCCACCAAGGAAGCCCAAGGTTCATTTTTAAAAATATGGATGTCAATTATTCCGGCACCAAGTTTTTGAAAAGACTATCTCTATTCCAAAGAGTTATCTTGGCATCTTTGTCCAAAATCAGACCATGTTTGTGTGGTCTGTTCCTGTACTCTGTATTCTATTCCATTGGCCTATGTGTCTTTCCACTCACCAATCTCTCATTGTCTTCATATATGGTCAACTGCTCTTTGACAAGCATACCAAGAATACATAACGGGGAAAGGTTAGTCTCTTCAACAAACGATGCTGGGAAAACTGGATAGCCACATGCAAAAGGATGAAACTGGACCCTTATTTTACACCATACATATATATCAACTCAAAATGTACTAAAAATTTAAATACAAGACCTGAAACTCTAAAACTCCAAGAAGAAAACATAGGGGAAAATCTTCACAACACTGGTCTTGGCACTGATTTGAACACCAAAAGGATACACAGCAAAAGCAAAAATAGACAAGTGGGGCTACATCAAACTAAAAAGCTTCTGCACAGCAAAGTAAAGAATCAAGAGTGAAAAGGCAACTTATGGAAAGGGAGAGAGTATTTGCAAACTGACAAGAGATTAATATTCAAAATATATAAGGAACTACTACTACCCAACAGCAAAAAAACAAATAAACTGGTTAAAAATGGGCAAAAGACTTGGGGAGACATTTCTCCAAAGAAGATCTACAAATAGCCAACAGTTATACGAAAAGATGCTCATCATCAGGGAAATGCAAATCAAAAAACCACAATGAGATATCACCTCACACCTCTCAGGATGGCCATTATCAAGAAAACAAAATAACAAGTGTTGGTGCGGCTGTACAGAAACTGTAAGCCTGGTACACTGATGGTGACAATGTCAGATGGTGCAGCCACTATGGAGAATAGTATGGAGGTTTCTCAAAAATTAAAAATAGAACTACCATATGACCCAGCAATCCAATTACTGGGTATTTATCCAAGAGAATTGAACTCAAGATATCAAAGAGATACCTACACTCCCATGTTCACTGAAGCGCTGTTCACAAGAGCTAAAAGGTGGAAACAATCTAAATATTAGTCAACAGATGAATGCATAAAGAAAATGTGGCATATACATACAGTGAAATATTATTCAGCCATAAAAAGAAGGATATTGTTTTGCATGCTACAGCATGGATGAAATTTGAGGACCTTATACAAAATGAAATAAGCCAGCCAGGACAAATACTGCATTATTCCACTTGTATGAGTTATCTAAAGTAGTCAGTCACCAAAGTACAAGAAGAATGGTGGTAGCCAGGGTCTGGAGGAAAGAGGAAATGGGGAGTTGCTATTCAATGGGTATAAACTTCCAGTAGTAAAAGATAAAAAATTCTACAGATCTGCTACATGACATTGTGCTTGCAGTTAACAATACTGTATACTAATTTATTAAGAGAGTAGATCTCATCTTCTGTATTTTATGTTCTTACCATACTTTAAAAAAAAAAGAAAAACAGCAGGCCAGAAGCTTTGATTTTTCCAATGGCAAATCTTACCTCAGCTTTCCGAGGAGTAGAGAAAGAGTACTGTTCTGCACTGCTTGTACAGTGAATTCGGGGAAGTTTCTCCTGGGTTAGGGTGGTGGATACAGAAGCCAAACTATGGAGTCCACAAAAAATAATGAGCAATCCAGAACAGCCTACTGGAATCTTGACTCTGGGCCATTCTTGATGCTCAGCACCATCCCAGATCTCCAGCTTCCCAGTATATAAGAACCTCAAGGTTGGGACTTCCCTGGTGGCACAGTGGTTAAGACTCCATGCTCCCAAGGCAGGGGGCCCGGGTTCGATCGCTGGTCTGGGAACTAGATCCCACACGCATGCCTCAACTAACAGTTCACATGCCACAACTAAGGAGACCGCCTGCTGCAACTAAGGAGCCTGACTGCCATAACTAAGGAGCCCGCCTGCCACAACTAAGACCCGACACAACCAAATAAGTAAATTAATTAATTAATTAATTTAAAAAAAAGAAACAAGGTAGCTCTGATTGACCACAGCGGACACCCATCTTTAAAGAGGACCCAAAGAAGCTTCATCATGAGCCAGCAGGGGGTTTGAAAAACACTGGAAAGAGCTTATTTAATAAAAAGCAATTAGAGATTGAGATAACAGCATGATTGGAGACAAGATGGCAGAGTAGAAGGACTTGAGCTCACCTCCTCTCATGAAAACACCAAAATCACAACTAACTACTGAACAACCATCAACAAAAAAAGACTAGAACCTACCCAAAAAAAGATATTCTACATCCAAAGACAAAGAAGAAGCCACAAGACAGTAGGAGGGGTGCCTTCGCAATACAATCAAATCGCATGCCCGCTGGGTGGGCAACCCACGAACAGGAAAGTAATTACATTGCTGAGGTTTTCTCGCAGGAATGAGAGAAAACAACAGCAAAGATCAACAAAACTAAAAGCTGGTTCTTTCAGAAGATAAACACAATTGATAAACCTTTAGCCAGCTTCATCAAGAAAAAGAGGTAGAAGGCTCAAATCAATAAAATTAGAAATGAAGACTCACAGACATAGAAAGTAAACTTATGGTTACCAAAGGGGGAATGGAGGGGGAGAGATAAATCAGAAGTTTGGGATTAGCAGATACAAACTACTATATATAAAAGAGATAAACAACAAGGTCCAATTGTATAGCACAGGGAACTATAGTCTATATCCTGTAATAAACCATAATGGAAAAGAATATGAAAAATAATATATAATACATATATATCACAAATATATATGAACCACTTTGCTGTACACCAGAAACTAACACAACATTGTAAATCAAGTATACTTCAATTTAAAAAAATTTTTTAAACCTCCCTCCCAAAAAATAAAAATAAAATAAAATTAGAAATTAAAAAGGAGAAGTTACAAATGACACCACAGAAATACAAAGGATCATAAGAGACTACTATGAGCAACCCTATGCCAGTAAAATGGACAAATCCTTAGAAAGGTACAGTCTTCGAAGACTGAACCAGGAAGAAATAGAAAATATGAACAGACCCATCACAAGTACTGAAATTGAAACTGGGATTTAAAAACTTCAAACAAACAAAAGTCCATGACTAGATGGCTTCACAAGAGAATTCTATCAAACATTTAGAGAAGAGTTAACACCTATCCTTTTGAACCTATTCCAAAAAACTGCAGAGGAAAGAACATCCACAAACTCATTCTGATACCAAAACCATCACCCTGATACCAAAAACAGACAAAGATACCACACACACACACACACACACACACACACACACACAAATTACAGACCAATACGAATGATGAACACAGATGCAAAAATCCTCAACAAAATACTAGCAAATGTAATCCAACAATACATTCAAAGGATCAGAAACCATGATCAAGTGGGATTTATCCCAGGGATGCAAGAATTTTTCAATATCTGCAAATCAATCAATGTGATACACCACATTAACAAACATAATAAAAACCGTATGATCATCTCAATAGATGCAGAAAAAGCTTTTGACAAAATTCAACACCGAATTATGATAAATTCTCCCCAGAAAGTGAGCACAGAGGGAAACTACCTCAACATAATAAAGGCCATATATGACAAACCCACAGCTAACATCACACTCAATGGTGAAAAGCTGAAAACATTTCCTCTTAGATCAGAAACAAGACAAGGATGTCCACTCTCGCCACTTATACTCAACATAGTTTTACAAGTCTCAGCCATGGCAATCAGAGAAGAAAAATAAATAAAAGGAATCCAAACTGGAGAAAAAGAAGTAAAGCTGTCACTGTTTGCAGATGACATGATACTGTACATAGAGAATCCTAAAGATGCTACCAGAAAACGACTAGAGCTCATCAATAAATTTGGTAAAGCTGCAGGATACAAAACTAATACACAGAAATCTCTTGCATTTCTATACACTAACGACAAAAGATCAGAAAGAGAAATTAAGGAAAACAATCCCATATACCATCACATCAAAAAGAATAAAATTCGTTGGAATAAACCTACCTAAGAAGACAAAAGACCTGTAATCTGGAAACTGTAAGGTGCTGATGAAAGAAATAGAAGACGACACAAACAGATGGAAAGATATACCATGTCCTTGGATTGGGAGAATCATTACCGTCAGAATGACTCTACTACCCAAGGCAATCTACAGATTCAATCCCTACAAATTACCAACAGCATTTTTCACAGAACTAAACTAGAACAAAAAGTTTTAAAAATTTGTATGGATAAACAAAAGACCCCAAATAGCCAAAGCAATCCTGAGAAAGAAAAACGGAGCTGGAGGAATCAGGATCCCTGACTTCAGAATATACTACAAGGCTACAGTCATCAAAACAGTATGGCACTGGCACAAAAATAAAATATAGAACAACGGAACAGGATAGAAAACCCAGAAATAAACCCACACACCTATGGGCAATTTATGACAAAGGAGGCAAAGCTATACAACGGAGAAAAGATAGTCTCTTCAGTAAGTGGTGCTGGGTAAACTGGACAGCTACATGTAAAAGAATGAAATTAGAACACTCCCTAACACCATACGCAAAAATAAGCTCAAAATGGATTAAAGACCTAAATGTAAGACCGGATACTATAAAACTCTTAGAGGAAAACACAGGCAGAATACTTTATGACATAAATCACAGCAGTATCTTTTTGGATCCACCTCCTACAATAATGAAAATAAAAACAAAAATAAACAAATGGGACCTAATGAAACTTAAAAGCTTTTGCACAGCAAAGGAAACCATAAACAACATGAAAAGACAACCCACAGAATGGGAGAAAATATCTGCAAATGCAGCTACCAACAAAGCATTAATCTCCAAAATATACAAACAGCTCATGCAGCTTGATATCAAAAAAACCAACAACCCATTCAAAAAATAGGCAGAAGATCTAAATAGACATTTCTCTAAAGAAGACATACAGAGGGCCAAAAAGCACATGAAAACATGCTCAACACTGCTCGTTATTAGAGAAATGCAAATCAAAACCACAAGGAGGTACCACCTCACTCTGGTCAGAATGGCCATCATCAGAAAGTCTACAAATAACAAATACTGGAGCAGGTGTGGGGAAAAGGGAACCCTCCTACACTGTTGGTGGGAATGTAAATTGGTACAACCGCTATGAAGAGCAGTATGGAGATTCTTTAAAAAGCTAAAAGTGGGGACTTCCCTGGTGGCGCAGTGGTTGAGAATCCGCCTGTCAATGCAGAGGACATGGGTTCAAGCCCTGCTCCAAGAAGATCCCAAATGCCGCGGAGCAACTGGGCCCATGTGCCACAACCACTGAGCCTGTGCTCTAGAGCCCGTGAGCCACAACTACAGAGCCCATATGCTGCAATTAGTGAAGCCCACGTGCCTAGGGCCCGTGCTCCACAACAAGAGAAGCCACCACAATGAGAAGCCCGTGAACCACAACAAAGAGTAGCCCCTGCTCGTGGCAACTACAGAAAAGCCCATGTGCAGCAATGAAGACCCAACACAACCAAAAAAAACCAAAAAAAAACCCCTACAAATAGAACTACCATACAACCCAGCAATCCAACTCCTGAGCACTGATCCAGAGAAAACCATAATTCAAAAAGATACATGCACTCTATAATGATCACTGCAACACTACTTACAAGCACCAAGACATGGAAGCAACCGAAATGTCCATGGACAGAAGAATGGATAAAGAAGATGTGGTACATATATACAATGGAATATTATGCAGCCATAAAAAAGAATAAAATAATGCCATTTGCAGCAACATGGATGGACCTAGAGATTATCATACTAAGCGAAGTAAGTCAAAAAGAGAAAGACAAATATCATGATATCACTTATATGTGAAATCAAAAACAATGATACAAATGAACTTATTTCCAAAACAGAAACAGACTCACAAACTTCGAAAACAAACCTATGGTTACCAAAGGGGAAACATGGAGGGACGGATAAATTAGGAGTTTGGGATTAACATATGCACACTACTATATATAAAACAGATAATCAACAAGGACCTACTATATAGCACAGGGAACTCTACTTAATATTCTGTAATAACCTATATGAGAAAAATATCTAAAAAAGAATGGATAGGGCTTCCCTGGTGGCGCAGTGGTTAAGAATCTGCCTGCCAATGCAGGGGACACAGGTTCGAGCCCTGGTCTGGGAAGATCCCACATGCCGCGGAGCAACTAAGCCCGTGAGCCACAACTACTGAGCCTGCGCGTCTAGAGCCTGTGCTCCGCAACAAGAGAAGCCACGACAATGAGAAGCCCACTCACCGCGATGAAGAACAGACCCCGCTTGCCGCAACTAGAGAAAGCCCATGCACAGAAACGAAAACCCAACACAGCCAAAAATAAATTTTTAAAAAATGGATAAATGTTTATGTATAACTGAATCACTTTGCTGCACACCTGAAACTAACACAACATTGTAAATCAACTATAATCCAATATAAAGTAAAAATTAAATTAAAAAAATTGTTTTGGCTACTCTATGTTCTTTGCCTCTCAATATAAATTTTAGAACTAGCCTATTAATTTCCACAAAAAAATGGCTGCTGAGATTGTGGTTGTAATTTCATTGAATCTACACATCATTTTGGGAAGAAATTACATTCTGATAATATTGAGTCTCCCCACTTATGAACCCAAAATATCTCACTACCAATATTAGGTCTTCTCTAATTTCTCTCATCAATTTTGTAGTTTTTAACATACAAATCTTACACATATTTTGTTATATTTTCCCTAAGTATTTAAATAGCTTTGATGCTTTTTTTTTTTTTTTTGGCCACACCTTGAAGCTTGTTGGATCTTAGTTCCCCGACCAGGGACTGAACACAGGTCACTGCAGTGAAAGCTCCAAGTCCTAACCACTGGACCACTGGAATTCCCTGAATGCTATTTTAAAGAGCACTTTAAAAAGTCTTCAAGTTCAAATGTTTGCTGTTAGAAAAGTACGACAGTTTTCATATATTGACCTTGGATCTTGTGACCTTCCTAATTTTACCTACTATATCCAGGAGTATTTTGGAGAGTCTGGGATTTTCTACACAGACAATCATGGTATCTACAAATAAAGGCATTTTTATTTCTTCCTTTCCACTCTGTATGCCTCTTTTTCTTGCCTCATTGCACTAGCTAGGACCTTCCGGAAAATGACGAATAAGAGTGGTGAGAGCCAGCATCCTTGCTTTGTTCTGACTTTAGGGGGAAAGCATTCAAGTCTTTCACTATTAAGTATGATATTAGCTGTAGGTTTTTCATTCATGGCCTTTATCAGGTAGTGGAAGTTCACTTTTATTCCTAGTTTTCTGAGAGTTTTTTCAGGAATGAATAACAAATGTTTCTTAAAATGCTTTTTCTGCATCTATTGAGATGATCATATGGTTTTTCTTCTTTAGTCTGTTGATATGGTGAATTGCATTGATTGATTTATGAATAGTGAACCAATCTTGCATCTTATGATAAACTCCACTTGGTCACGATATATTTTCTACTCTTTTTATATACTGAATTTTGTTCAATTTTGTTTACTGTGAGAAAATAAACAACAGAAAACTTACCATCTTAACCACTTTTAAGTGTACAGTTTAGTGGTATTAAATATATCCAATATGTGTTCAACCATCACCACTATCCATTTCCATAGCTCTTTTCTTCTTGGAAAACTGAAACCCTGTACCCATTAAACAATATTTCCCCATTCCCCCTGTTCCTAGCCCCTCAAAATCACCATTCTACTTTTTGCCTCTATGACTTTGACTACGCGAGGTATCTCATATAAGTGGAATCATACGGTGTTTGCTGTTTAGTGAGTGGCTTATTTCATTTAGCATAAGGCCCTCAAGTTTTATCCTTACTGTAGCATTACCAGAATTTCCTTCCTTTTCAAGGCTGAATAATATTCCTTTGCATGCATATACCACATGTTGCTTATCCATTCGTCTATCAATGGACACTTGGGGTGCATCCATCTTTTACCTATCATGAATAATGCTATGAACGTGGGTGTACAAATATCTCTTCAAACCCCTCCTTTTTTAAACTGAAATACAGTTGACATACAATAGTATGTTAGTTTCAGGTGTACACATAGTGATTTGACAATCAAATACATTATGAAATGATCACCACAATAAGTCTAGTAACCATCTATCACCATACAAAATTATTACAGTATTATTTGCTATATAATGTGTATTACATCCCCGTGATGTGGAATTGCTAGATCATATGGTAACTCCAATTTTAATTTTTTTGAGGAATCACCCTACTATTTTCCATAGCAGCTACATCATTTTACATTCTCATCAACACTGCACAATGGTTCCAATTTCCCCACATACTCATCAATACTTATTATTTTCTGGTTCTTTTGATAGCAGCCATCCTAATGGGTGTGAGGTATACTGCTGGCCTCATAAAATTAGTTGGGAAGTGTTCTCCCCTCTTCTATTTCTGGAAGAGTTTGTGTGGAATTGGTATTATTTCTTCCTTAAATACCTGTACAATTGACCAGTGAAGCCACCAGATTTTTCCTGTGGGAAAGTTGTTAGGTTATTTACTACTTTTTAAGTAAGTTCTGGTAGTTAGTCCTTCAAGGAATTTGCCCATTTCATCTAATTTATCAAATTTATTAACATAGAAAATTGTTGATAATATTCCCTACTATCATTTTAATGTCTGTAGGGTCTGTAGTGATGTTCTCTTTTTCATTCTTGATATTGATTTGATAAGTCTAGCTTTTCTCCTGGTAAGTCTAGCTAGAGGTGTATCAAATTTATCTTTCAAATACCACTTTTTGGTTTTAGTGACTTTCTCTATTTTTGTTTGCAACTTTATTCATGGCCTTATCTTTATTATTTCCTATTTTCTGTTTGTTTTGGATTTAATTTGCTCTTCTGTTTTTTAGTTTCTTAAGGTGGAGGCTAAGATCAGCCTTAAGAGGCTAAGATTGATTTCGGGCCTTTTTTGTTTCTAATATGTGCCTTTTACGCTACACTTCCCTCTAAGCACTGCTTTAGCGTGTGCTGCATTTTCACTGTCATTTCATTCACAGTCGTTTTTAATTGCCCTTATGCCTTCCTCTTTGACTCAGGGTTATTTAGAAGTGTGCTGTGTAATTTCCAAATAGTTGGAAATTGCCGATATTGTTATTAATTTCTAGCTTAATTCTCCTGGGATCCGAGAACATACTCTATATGATTTCTTAAATTTGTTGAAATTTGTTTTATGGCCCAGAATATGATCTAACGTGGGGAATTTCCTACATACACTTGACGAGAATGTGTATTCTGCTACTGCTGGATGGAGTATCCTCTAACAGTCAGTTACATCAAGTTGGCTAACAGGGCTGTTTAGGTCTCTACATCCCTGCTCATTTTCTGTCTACTAGTTCTATGGATTACTGAAAAAGCAGAGTTGAACTTGCCAGCTAAAACTGTGAATTTGTCTATGTCACCTTTGGCTCTTTCAGTTGTGTTAGGTGCGTTCACATTTGTGACTGTTAAGTGTTCTTGATGAACTGACCCCTTATTCATTATGTAATGCCCGTCTTCTTCCTTGGCAGTATTTCTTTAAGTCTACTTTGGTATTAATAGAGCCACCTCATCTCTCTTTTGATTAGTGTTTTGCATGGCATACGTTTTTCCCATCTTTTTACTTCTAACTTATCTATGTCTCTATATTTAAGGTGAGTTTGTTGTAGGGAGCATATAGAGTTGGTTCTCGATTTTTTTAAAATCCAATCTAACAATCCCTGCAGTACTTTTTTGAAAGGTAATTCTCTAAGTACTTGTTTTTTAAAAAATGCACCTGTGCTGGGGGGTCATGGAGCTGGTTTTTCATGCAGAATGAGGGTGGCCCAGGGCCAGGGTGTGGCAGCCCTGCTCTGGGATGGCAACCTGGCCATGTGGGCCCCAGTCACATCTCCAGGCACCTGCCTCCCGCTGAGGGGCACGTCAGTTGCCCCAGTCTCCCAGCCTCCATCCCACCGGGCCCTCCCGGTGCTCATTTTTTAAAAGAAAATTAGGTATCTTTCCACATTAAGGCACTTTTCAAGCCACTAGCTCTGATTCTTTGTGATGCAATTTTTTCCTTGTTCTAGAGGTTGCTTACAGACTTGTCATGTAAATTAAACGTAATTCCTTTCTTCAAAAAGAGCATGAAGTATTCTTAGTATTTCTAATCTTCTCCCAATCGTAATGAGAAGCAAATATTATCCCCCCAATAATTCCAAATCACTGGCCTCGACTCAAACCTCCCAAGTCATTATCTTCAGCTTGATGTTTAGACTCAATCTGTCTAAAACTGAACTCTTATCTTTCCCCTCACAGTCTTCCTCTCAAATTTGTACCCCTGTTTTGTATCCCTCCTCTCAGTGAGTAGAATTACTATTCTCTCAACTGCCAAAACAGAAACCCAGGCATTACTCTCTTGTCTCCCTTCATCCAAGCTATCACAAAACTGCATTAGTTCTACTCATATATAAGAGGTCAAAATGGCAGAGTAGGAGGACATTGGACTTGCCTCCCTGCACGAATACATTTACATGCAGAGCAATTATCACTGAAAGCAAACTGGAGACAGGCATAAAGACTCTTATATGTGCAAGGCTATAAAGAAAGATCCACACGGAGTCAGGTAGGAAGGCAAGAGAAGCGATAAGGTCAGGACGTACGCAAACATACAGTAAAGGTTGTGGATCAACCACTTAAATAAGCTAGTATGAAGATTAAAAGACAAAAACTGTAAATCAACTACAACCACAATAAGCAGTTAAGGGATAAACATGAAGATGTAAATATGACACCAAACGTGGGGGAGGGGAATTTTAAAAAGTATATCTTTTAGAATGTGTTTGAACTTAAATGACTATCAGTTTGAAACAAGCAGATATAGTTACAGGTCAACATATATGAACCCTATAGTAACTACAAATCAAAAACCTACAATAGATACCCAAGAACTAGAGAGAAGGAAACACAAGCATACAGCTAAAGAAAATCATCACACTACAAAGGTAAAAACTAAAAGAAGAAAAGAACAGAGAAGAACTACAAAAACAACCAGAAAATAAGTAACAAAATGGCAATAACTACATACCTATCAATAATCACTTTAAATGCCAATGGACTAAACACTCTGATCAAAAGACACAGGGTGGCTAACTGGATGAAAAACCAAGACCCATTTATATGCTGCTCACAAGAGACTCATTTCAGACGTAAAGACACACACACAACAAACACTCTCAAAGTGAGGGGATGGAAAAAGAAATTTCATGCAAATGGAAGCAACAAGAAAGCTGGGGTAGCAATACTCATATCAGACAAAGTAGACTTTAAAACAAAATCTGTAACAAATACTCATATCAGACAAAGTAGACTTTAAAACAAAATCTGTAACAAAAGACAAAGAAGGGCATTATATAATGATAGGGGATCAATACAAGAAGAGCATACAACATTCATTAAAATATATGCACCTAATATAGGAGCACCTAAATATATAAAGCAAGTATTAACAGACATAAAGGGAGAAACTGACAATAATACAATAATAGTAGGGGACTTTAACACCCCACTTACATCAATGGACAGATCATCCAGATAGAAAATCAATAAGGAAACAGTGGTCTTGTATGACACATTAGACCAGCTGGACTTAATAGATATCTACAGGATATTCTATCCCAAAACAGCAGAGTACACATTCTTTTCAACTGTTCTCCAGGACAGATCATATGCTAGGCCACAGAACAAGTCCCCTCAGATTTAACAGAATAGAAATTATATCAAAACAAAAACACTAATTCGAAAAGATACATGTACCCCCAATGTTCACAGCATTATTTAGAATAGCCAAGATATGGAAGCAACCAAAGTGTCCATGAAGAGACGAACGGATAAAGAAGATGTGGCGTATATATAAATCACATACATATACACAGTGGAATATTACTCAGCTATAAAAAAAGAATGAAAATTTGCTATTTGTAACAACATGCATGGACCTGGAGGGTATTACGTTTAGTGAAGTAAGTCAACAGAGAAAGACAAATACTGTATGCTATCACTTATACGTGGAATCTAAAATAATAAAACTGAATGAATTAAAAAAAAAACAAAACAGAAACAGATTTACATATATAGAGAACAAACTACTGGTTACCAGTAAGGAGAGGGAAGGGAGGAGGGGCAAAATAGGGTCAGGGGATTAAGAGGTTCAAAATAGGACACGTAAAATAAATTAGCTACAAGGATATATTGTACAGCACAGGGAATACAGTCAATATTTTATAATAACTTTATATGGAGTATAATTTATAAAAATATTGAAATGCTATGTTGTACACCTGAAACTAATATAATATTGTAAATCAACTATACTTCGGTATTTTAAAAGATGCAAGTTCTGCAGTATGCAACTTGAGTTTTTACCAATTATGTTCTAGGATGATAAACCATTCTTTGAAGAAAAAATTCTACTCGTACGTATTTTTTCAGTTATCTTCCCTTTCCATCCTCATTTTATCTGCAGTGTCACTACCCTTTTCCAGGCAACCATCATCTCTTACCTGGACTTCTGCAATGGTCTCCTAATAGCTGTTCCTCCTACTCACAGTCTCAAAGCTCCCAGCATTCTTCTACCCTACTTTCCAAAACCTTTACTCACAGATTCAAAGTCCTTTAACTCCTTCTTCCTTATTTATCCTCATCTCTCACACTTTCCTCTTTCACCAAAGCCACTGCCCCCAACACACCCCTACGTCTATAATGATTAACACTGTACTTTCCAGGTCCTAGAACAATGGATGCACTCTTCTGCATCACGTCTTTTCACACACTGTTCCTTTACTGAGACTGTCCATCTCCTCCTGCCTTCACCTGATTTTTACTTATCCTTCAGACAACAATTAAGGTACCCTTTTCCTGGGGATCTTTCCATGACACCCTAAGCTGGGTTATGTGCTCTCTATCTCTTTAGCACTTAACAATCTGAAGTTATTTTGCTCTCTGTTACCTCTCTCTAAATTGTAACTCCCATGAGAGTTGGGGCTGCTTTACATCTTGTTCACCACTCTATTCCTGCTAAATTCAGAAATCCTTATTTTGTTAATAGAAACGGGTAAAAATTAGAACAGAGGAGTCAATCGCAGTGAAAGAATTCTAATTCCACTATACTGACTGCACTGACAATGGGCTCAATCAAAAATATTCATTGCCCACCATGTCTTTTTTTTATTGTGTGAGCATTATAGGACTTGGACTCAGAAGACCTTAGGCAATTTCCTTTCACCTTCTCTGAATTTTTTTTTTCCTTTTCTGAAACTTTTTCTTCCTCTCTTTAATGGCTTAAGCAATACCTATATGAAAGTGATATAGGAGAACTGATGAGAGGAGATTAAAGTGAAAGACTTTTGTAAAACAAACAATGGTACATATACATACGTATCATTATATACATATATGTATCACTGACTAATCCATGTTGCCGAAAGTCTAATGGCTTATTTTTAATCCATCACTGCGTTTTACTATTAATTTCCAATATTTTAATAAGGCACAGGATAAACACAAATTTACCTTTCCTGTTCTGAAGTCTAAAACCCTTGTTTTAAAACCTTTGTCATCCAATATCAATTTTATGAGCAGATCCTTAAGTATTATATTTGCTATGTATTAAATTAAAATTCTTGATCCCTTTACTAAAGTAAGAAATGATTGGTTTTGGCTAAGGGCCACACTAACATTGTAAGAGTTCGTTATTTCATTTGAAACAAAGAAAAAACAACAAAAATTTTAAAGGAGAGTACTGTTTCTCAATGAAACATTATATTCAGGATTTCTACCACAATTAAAAGGCTTCATTTTTCAGAAAGATTCTTTTCTCTTAAAAAAAAAAGAGAGGAAACAAAGTCATAAACTCCCGAGGTGAAAACATATAATAAACATTGTCTTATTCCCCAGCGTCCAGAATGGTGAAATAAATGTACATATATGATAAACATAAATACAAATGGAAATGGTACATTCTCAATGAACGTTTATTATGATTGTTGCAGTTCAGTTATTCAGCATATTATACTCTCTGTTAAATAATGTATGTTGAACTGAAATAGTGAGACCAAGGACAACTAGCTCTTTTAAGCCAAATTCAAGAAGCTGTTAATACCAGCACATAAGTTCTACAACTGTTTAAAATACTGAAATGAGAAGATGAAAATAAATGAAAAAGTCAAACCCCAAAATCTCTCATATGCTTTCAATACTATATTTTAAAAGTATCAGTTATAGAGAATATCAACCAAATACTTTTTCCAGCAAGGAGCTATTGTGTGGGCAGAATACTGACTTTTCCAAACACCCGTCAGTCATTTAAGGGGGTCAGGATCTATTAGTTATTTGTACATGTCTTAGATGCTAGGCATCATAAACCATGTATAGTCATCATAAACCATGTATAGTCACGGTAGACTTACAAAAAGCTAGTCACATTCTTGCAAAGTATGTTTTATGATAAACACACCACAAACAGAAACTCTCACTAGTACTGAGGGGCAAAATCTAGCTGGGTTTCTTTATCCCTAACCCCAGCTTCAGCTGCAGGTTTTTTTCCAGTAAGAGCAGTAGTTTGATTTACTCAACACTGTAGAAGTCAGGGTGTGGTCACCCTTCTCCAAATAATATTACAAATGGATTTTCCCTGAACTCTTGCAGCAACAGAATCTTTAAGTGGTTACTGGTAGGAAAAGGTGAGATTGAGGTCAAAATGTCTGAAAAATAAAAATTAACAAAAGCTTTCAAGGACCACCCTAGAGACAATGGAAGCTGGGGTATTACTGAGACGACGGAGGTAATACAGCACAGAACACGAATATTTTTTAAGCTTTCAACATGGAGCCCCAGTAACAGCTGAACGTAAGGTTTTGCCAGCTCTCCTGCTGAGTACTGACAATGTTATCCCCAATTAATCCAGGATACTAATAACCATGGCAAATACAGATCGATCACATTTCCTTCATCATCATCATCATAAGAGGGCTAAATGGGGACGTTCCTGGTGGTCCAGCGGTTAAGAATCCCTCTTCCAAAGCAGGGGACACAGGTTCAATCCCTGGTCAGGGAACTAAGATCCCACATGCCGAGTGGCAATAAAGCAGGGCAACAGAGCCCGCACACGCCAACTAGAGAGCCTGCGCGCCACAACTAGGGAGAAGCTAGCGCACCCCAACGAACAGCCTGCGCACTGCAACGAAAGCCAAAAATTATTTAAAAAAAATAAAAAGAACAGAACTAAATGTAACATCAAATTCAGAACAACCAATGAAACGTTTCCTTTAGCGTTTCTAAAACACTACGAACTAGAGAGATCGGGAAAATTAGACCAAGGAAGCCTTTTCTAAGTCAGGGATAAATGGGAGTGTACTTAATAAAATATTAAGTGTATCCCTTCTCCCTGGCTAGCTGACAGAGTAGAAACGGACCGCTATCCGCAGGTATGCACCCTGGCTCGCATGGTCTGTGGCTGCATCCCCCAGACGGCCTGGCTACTCTAAAATAAACTCTACGTCGACGCCATTTGCTCTGCCTGACACCTGGAACTAGCATTATGTGCCCACCATGTGCCAGGGACAACGCTCCACACTCCCTTCTCGTTACCTTCGAAGCACATTCTGTGCGCTGACAAAGGAAACCGAGGCCCAAGCTCACACAGGGGCCCTGGCACTAAACCACCGTGTAACTCATCTTGTTGAAATGAGGGCAAGGGCGTGACTCAGATGCTCTAAATACTCACTAGGCCGGTAGTATTTGTGACGTTAACTCTTTTCTTCGGGGCCACTCGCAAGCCGCAAGCCCTCTAGAAGGGTGGGGAAACTGAGGCCAGGCTGTGACACGCCAGACGTCACAGAGCCGGTGGCGGGCAGACAGAGGCCTCGAAGGCTGATCTCTGCGAATCTCAACGTCCGTTTGTTAACACTGCCCAGGTCTTCTGCTTGGCTTACTCGGCCCTGAAATCTCGCAGGTTTTCAGGGGAAAGGACCTGGGCCGAGGCGCTCCCTCCCGGATCGTTTTCCCGTCAGCAGCCTCCGTCGACACGGGAAAGCGGTAGCCCGCCCGCCGGCCCCACCCGCCACCAGCTGCAGGGCACCGCGCCAGACACAGGTTGCCTGTTCCCAGGCACTACCTCCTCCGCCTTCACCCCTTTGCCGCCTCCGACCTCGCCCTAGCCCTGCTGTGCGCCTGCGCGCCCGGGCCCTAGAGCCCGTGGGCCGGCTGCTCACGTGGGCCTGCACCTGGCCCCGCCGCCTACAATGGAAAGGCGGGGCCTCGCGCTCACCACGCCCCCTCGCTGCCACGCCCCCTCGCTGCCCAGCCCCCTCGAGGGAGCGTTGCAGCCTTGGCCGATTCATTACCCCTCTCGCCCAGCCGGCCGCGCCTACTTGGCCGCGTGCTGTGTGCGCGTGCGCCAGGTCGGGATTTGGAGGGGGTCGGAAGACTGTTGCGCGGCCAAGGCCGCGAGCTCTACTGGAAGGCGGGGGACGGGGGCGTCCGGGCAGGCCTGGATGGGGGAGGGGGCGTTAACTCGGAAAAGGAAGGAAGTGGGTGTCACGGGCTGCACACCCTGCCCTTTTGGGGTTGTCAGAGGAAGGTCAGAAAGGACTGCTCCAGATTTCCCCATTTCATGTCTAAATGCAAATCTCTGGAACCCTCACTAACTCCTTCATGTCATGAACCTCAGCAGTTCCTTCAGAGCAGCACACCCTTTAGTAATGATCATCTCTAGAGCATTCTGTGGGCAGAGTCTCTTCCAGTAGGAGTAGCAGGCTCAGAGTGATGCTCTCTTCCGAGGGCACCCACCCGGCCATCGGCCTGCCTTAGAGGCCAGTCCAGGTCACGCATACAACTCTAGTGACACTTAGACTTCTTCCATTAACGTAACCCAATGACAGGTGTTCTTGTGCAGCCTTCTTGTGTATGGTCATACGAAGAAAAATACAAGGCTAGATGTAGACTGCGATGTTAGATTCAAGACCTGAAATATGTGCCTTATGTCAGTTGTGTATTCTCTTATGGCATGAGTCCCTCGATTAAGACATCTGTCCCTTGAGAACTAGCTTTTTGTTGTTTTTAACACGACTTAGAAGCTGTCATGGCCTAAGTTGGGGCATTCCTGATACAGGACTTAGGTGAACATCTGTCCCCCGTTTGTCATATTTGTCCCGTGGACAGTTTTTTTAGGCTGATAACCTGGGTGCAAATATAATGGGGAAATAGCTTCAGATCTGCTCCCCTACCCCCAAATTTCATTTCCTTGTTACTAGAGAATAGGAGAAGGACTCAGGAACAATGAGAATTGAACCAATGACAAAAAGCATTACTGCTTTGAGGTCTTAAAATTCTGGTTCATCTTTGCCACCTCTCCCCCAAAGATTTTAGAAAAGTGACTGTTCATGGATTGATTTTGATCACATGTTTCTTCATAACATTTGAAAGAGTATCCTTCCTGCATTTGGGTTTGTAGGGGCCTAAACTGAAATTTTGACAGAACGGAAGCAATGGAAGCACTGGAAATAGGTTGTGAGGGGAGACAGTGTGGGATACTAAGGAAGCAAGGATAAGAAGATCCTAGTTGGTGGAGATAACAGAGAGAGCTTAGAGAAAGAATGAAGGTCAAAAACATGGAGTGGGTGGCAGATCTAGCAGATTATTCTGATAGTAATGATAAGCTGCATTCTTGAGCATGAGGATTTGTATATTGCTTATGGTGACCAAAAAACATGACTATTTTCTGATTTGAGGAGTCCTAAGAGTTCTGGCAAAAAAGTAGAAAGATGTAGGGAGGGGTGAGAGTTTAGTGCCAGAACGATCATCTGGGATCCAGCAGATCTCAGTGCACATTGTTTTAGTGTCCCCACCCTACCCCCAACTTGAAAAATCGCGGACTAGCGTAAAGGAGTAACGGGGTAGGATACACAGGGCTCTGCGTGTATCTGGATGCTGTTGTGGAAATTCCTGGAGCAGGTATAGCCAGTAAGGGCTCACCTGCTATGTCTAACTGAGGCCTTCAAATTGGAAGGCACCTGATAACTTACTAAATGATGAGCTCCTTAAGGTAAAGACCCTGTGTACCCACTGTAGATCTTTTCCATCCTGAACCTCCCAAATAATGATCAAAGATCTAGTCTGGGGGGGTCCTTGTGGCAACCTCTAGTTCTCCTGAAATCAAGGGTTTGAGACTGCTTGCTGAAGGAATTGTATATTTCACAAGTATAAAGCCCATAGTTGAAGATTTTTAAAAACACACAAAAAACTGTTTCAGTTCACTTTGGGGGTGAGGGGGTAGGTCTCATCTCGCAGCAGGTGCAGGCTGTTCAACACAATATTCAGAGAGGTATTCAAATGGCTACACTATTTTGTCAACTCCTAGTTCCAGGGTCCCTACTCCAGCTCCCTTCAGAGCCCTAATGCTTCCTGCTCCTTGTAAAAGATAAAAACTCAGTTGTAAAGCTGAACAGCATTTTGACTTCCCACCCCGTGAGGCTGAAAAGGAGGAAGAGGTGGAAGGGGAAGGTAGGTTGTACCAGGAGCAAAGTCCTGAAGATAGAAGAATAAGCCTCAAAAGCTGAGACCCTACGGTGATTGATTAGTTAGCCCGTCCAGAGCTAAAGGTTAAACACAGGCTAACAACAGCCCAGAGGAGAACAACTGGATAATTCATTAATTGTGTTCCTGTTTATATACCCTCCCCCCCACCTCACTTTCTAGGCTAATGTAGGTTCTGTCTTGATTAGAGGCAAACTTTTGGAACTAGACAGGATCTTGGAGCTCATGACTCATTCTCCACACCTGGCATGTGAACAAACAGGTTAAGCATTAACAGGTGACTTGGCCAAAACCACACAGCTAGTTAGTGGCAGAGCTAGGATTAGAACCCCTCTCTCCCTCTTCAGAGCCAATTACTCTTCCCGTTTGTCTCCTAAATGGCCAACAATTTCTTCCCACCCTGTATGTGCACGACACGCCATCCTTCTACAGGTAGAGTCTCTTTTTCCTCCCCTTGACTTGGTTTGTGACTTCATTTAACCAGTAGGATGCAATGGAAGTGACATTCTCGGACTTTCACGCTCAAGCCCTAAGAGGTCTGGCAGTTCCTGCTTTCCGCTCTGGGAAGTCTGCCTCCATGCATTAAAGAAGCTTGGGTTACATGGCTGAGTGATGAGACACAGCACATGAGTGGTGAGGCGATGTGCAAGAGAGGCCTTCTTGGACCTTCCAACCCAGCCCAGCCACAAGGTGAAGGCAGCTGAGTGAGTGACTCCCACCAAATCCCATGGAGCAGAAGATCTACCCAGCTGAGTACTCTCCCCATTCCTAACCCAGAGAATCACGAGAAGCAGACACTAAAAGACCACGACATCCTCTGCCTTCCTCTGTTCACTCGATTATCATAATTAAGAAATCAAGACATTAGACTATGGTTAGGCTTCAGAAGAATATCAAGGAAGCTCGTCAACCAAACGGTTCCATGTTTGTCAACAGCTCTCATCAAGACCAGGTGGTTTTCTGCTTCAAACTTGACACTAACACTGTAAATGACAGTTTATTGATTTGCTGGTCAAACAACCTTGCTATGGGTATATTAACTTTTACTTAGCATTTAACTCTAACAAAATTTTCTCCAAATCCTAATGTTCTCTAATGATGCATCACAGACCACCAGAAAACTTAGTAGCATAACACTACTTTGCTCAGTACTTTGCAATTTGGGCAGGGCTCAGTGGGTACAGCTGGTCTCCGCTCCACTCAGCATCAGCTAGGGATGGTTTGAAGGCGGGTTCTCCTGTGTCTGGAGGTTGGTGGTGGGAAGAAGGCTCGAACAGCTGGAGGCTAGAAGTGTCGCTAAGGAGCCTCCCATGTGGTCTCTCCAGCAAGGTGGCTTCAGGCTAGCTGGTACTCTCACGGGTGCGTCTTAGGGATCCTAAGACAAAGTTCTAAGAAAGGAATCCCAGCAGGCGCTTTGGCCCTTTGCATGACTTAGCTTTGGAAGTCAGGTGACATCCCTTCTGCCCTGTCATTGGCCCACCCATATTCCAGGAAATGGGACATAGGCCCCAGCTGTTGATGGAGGGATGCCATCGTCACACTGTTAGAAGGGCATGAGGGAAGGACATGTTTGGAAAACACAACCCCGCCTCAGCTTCTAAACTCTGAATTTCACCCTAGGGATAACATCTTGCTAGAAAAACTAATTCCAGGAGCTTTGGCTTAAAAAAAAAAAAGAGTTATTTCAATTTGCAACCCCTATGAGAGTTAATTCATTTTTCCTATAGATGTCTTAGTTTGGAGGCTACAGTTTAATCTCCTTCCCCAGGTTTTTCAGAACTGGGGAGAGGAGGATATGAATAATCTACTATTACGGCTGTTTTGTAAATCCCTCACCTCTTAAAAAAAATCGATTCACTGCTTACAGTTGAAACAAGTAGGGTATCCGTGGCAAGGTTGCTCTCGTGACCACATTTTTTTTTTTTTTTGTGACCACATATTTTAAAGAAAATTAGTTCTGTCTGTTCTGTAACAAGTTGTGGATGACTACTAATAACTTATGTTTCTACATCCACGTGCCTGCAGGCACGTTCAGTGTGGATTTGTTCAGGAATCTTTTATTCCTAATGGATTCCTAGCTTCTCAGCTCAGCTAACCTGGTCTCATTTTTTTTTAACACCTGGCAATGTCACACCAAAGGTATGTGGCGCCTTTTTAACTGTTGCCTAGCAACACTCAAATGGTCAGGACAGGAAGCAACGTGCGCAGTATCTCACTGGAATTCTGGTAGGCATCATTCTGTGCCTGAGACTTAAATTAGCCAAATTGAGGGGTTTTTGTGTGAACAGCAAAACTAACATTTCTATTATCGCCAAAACATGCCCCGGGACATGTACCAATCAGAGAAAAGCTGTTATATTTTTCTATGGCATTTTGTAGTTCTTTTGAAATTGTCAGAAGTAAAAATAAATATCCAGGAGAAATTATCCATATATTCTTGGCAGATTATTATGCCTATATTAAATACTTTTCTATCTGTGGTCCAACCGTTAAACCTAGTTTTTCCAGCTTATTTTCCTAAACTATGTTTTCATCATAATTCAAAGCTATGATTTTATGAAGCTTTTAACATTAGCTTTCCATACTATCTCTGTAGATTCCACTTTGAAGTTTACCAGATAGTCTTCTCAACAAGGTGATTTCAGAGATTTTGCTGGTCAACTGACTCCTAACATTTCACTCCTATAAATTAAAGTTACCACTAACAGAATCCATCAGTGAACAAAATATCTTTAATAATGTGAGTTATTACCCTTTACTTATTGGGAATGTTTCACTGACATAGTCTATCTCTCTTAAAGCTGAGCAGTCCAAGAATACTTTTGCAAGAAGCACAGCAGAAGGACGGGTGACACTGTTCCTAGCCGAAACATTTTAACATTTCAGTTCATTGTAAAAGAAAGGAATTTGTTTTTAAAACTATATTTTAGGAAAAAGAAAATTGGGTTACTTGTCCAAGAATGGTTAACACAAAAAGTGCTGTGAGGCGTTAACTTTTATCTTGTAAAAGAAATGAAACTGCTAAGAAGAATCACAGAGCGCATCTTTGTCACAAGCTGATGAGATGCATTACTTTTCAAGTAGTTTAAGAAGAGGAGCCCTGTCTCACATAAAGTCGCTGGATGAATACACCTGCCCAAATAAGGCAAGGGCCGGCCAGCATCCCACCGTTGGTTCCAGGCTTCTGTGTGTGCCCCTTTTGCAAAGCCATGTTAACCAAGGCAGCTGCATTTTGTTTGTTTGTTTGTTTGTTTTATTTTTTTAACATCTTTATTGGAGTATAATTGCTTTACAATGGTGTGTTAGTTTCTGCTTTATAACAAAGTGAATCAGTTATACGTATACATATGTCCCCATATCTCTTCCCTCTTGCGTCTCCCTCCCTCCCACCCTCCCTATCCCACCCTTCTAGGTGGTCACAAAGCACTGAGCTGATCTCCCTGTGCTATGCGGCTAGCTATCTATATTACATTTGGCAGTGTATATATGTCCATGCCACTCTCTCACTTTGTCACAGCTTACCCTTCCCCCTCCCTGTGTCCTCAAGTCCATTCTCTAGTAGGTCTCTGTCTTTATTCCTGTCTTACCCCTAGGTTCTTCATGACCTTTTTTTTTCTTAGATTCCATATATATGTGTTAGCATATGGTATGTGTTTTTCTCTTTCTGACTTACTTCACTCTGTTTGACAGTCTCTAGGTCCATCCACCTCACTACAAATAAGTCAGTTTCGTTCCTTTTTATGGCTGAGTAATAGTCCATTGTATATATGTGCCACATCTTCTTTATCCATTCATCTGTTAATGGACACTTGGGTTGCTTCCATGTCCTGGCTATTGTAGATAGAGCTGCAATGAACATTGTGGTACATGACTCTTTTTGAATTATGGTTTTCTCAGGGTATATGCCCAGTAGCAGTAGTGGGATTGCTGGGTCGTATGGTAGTTCTATTTTTAGTTTTTTAAGCAACGTCCATACTGTTCTCCATAGTGGCCGTATCAATTTACATTCCCACCAACAGTGCAAGAGGGTTCCCATTTCTCCACACCCTCTCCAGCATTTATTGTTTCTAGATTTTTTGATGACGGCCATTCTGACCAGTGTGATATCACCGGTATCTCATTGTAGTTTTGATATCTCATTGTAGTTTTGATTTGCATTTCTCTAATGATTAATGATGTTGAGCATTCTTTCATGTGTCTGTTGGCAATCTGTATATCTTCTTTGGAGAAATGTCTATTTAGGTCTTCTGCCCATTTTTGGATTGGGTGGTTTGTTTTTTTTAACGTTGAGCTGCATGAGCTGCTTGTAGGTTTTGGAGATTAATCCTTTGTCAGTTGCTTCATTCGCAAATATTTTCTCCCATTCTGAGGGTTGTCTTTTCGTCTTGTTTAAGGTTTCCTTTGCTGTGCAAAAGCTGTTAAGTTTCATTAGGTCCCATTTGTTTAGTTTTGGTTTTATTTCCATTTCTCTAGGAGGTGGGTCAAAAAGGATCTTGCTGTGATTTATGTCATAGAGCGTTCTAAGGCAGCTGAGTTTTGAAAGCAACTACACACAGAAATTCTCAGGCAAGTAAGTTTCATTTAGAAATGAGAAGGTTACTGAAATTAATATATTTTTTTTTCATCATTTCCCCCACCTGCACCCCCAAAAAAGAGTAAAGAATGATTTGAACCTGGCTTCTTACATTTGACTCAAATTGAACTGAGGCCATTAGCTCTGCAACTCTATAGAGGATCTGACAGGGTCAGATCCATAGGGGTTCTCTTAACCCCACAAGAGTGGTTCAACGGGTGTTTCAGGTTCCCTGTGTGTTTGCCCCACCCTAGAGAAAGGTCCCTGGGGACTCACTTGATGGCCCTTTCCAGGCCGGCAATAAGACTGCAATTGGAACTCAGTTCAAGAACTAAAGAATTGCTTGTCATTTCAGCAAATCTCTCTGAGCGCGATCTTCCTCCTCGGTAAAATGAAGATAATCCCCCATGCCCTACCTTTGCACAAGAATGTTTGTGGGGGGAAAGAAATCAGACAATAAGGAACGTGAATCGAACGTTTCCCATGATCTAGATCCTCTTCATGCGTTACAAGCGTCATTCCACCAAATCCTCATAATGACTTTATGAGATAGGCCCAGAGAGCAGACTGAGGCTTAGAGAAGCTCAACGCCCAGCCCGCGCCATATCAAGATGTGAACTGACTTCTAACTACTAAGCCAGTCGACCTCCAATACAGGATATACGAAAACAGCTGTTGAACGGTAAAACACTAGGTCAGTGTCAAATATCACTATTATCAAAACTTCCTAGTTGTGAATCTTTATTTAAAAGTTACGTATGTGTATGTGAACATCTCCATATGTTATTTTTATAAGTTTCTATCTGTCGATTTGGGGGGGGGAATGACGTTTCTATTCAGATGACTTTTTAGAGGGCAGTGACATATGATCAGTGTAGAATATCTGGAAAATAAAGAAAAGTCCTAAGACGTACAAATGTGATGGCAAGTCACACATAGAAGCATGTTGGTATAGCAGCAACCTTCATTTCCCCAGTAAAGAAGGCCATCAAAGCACTCTTCTCGGAGGAAGAAGAGAGCCTTTTAGCACCAGCACGTAGTTAGAACTCTGATATTTGTTAAGTAAGGGTCAGGATGACATACTGACCATAGCAAGTTGTCATAGGTTTTCAGCTATAATTAGATCAGACAAATTAATAGAATTGCATGCTAAGCAACGAAACGATTCAACAGAGGTAGGATTTAGCAGACACCTGGAGACTCTAGATTTGCTAAGATCCCTGAAGAAACGTTCGTTGCTAGCAGTTCCAGGTCTAAGAGAAAGGTTTCAGTGGTATAGCAGTCTGCATGGGGTGATGCAGAAGGAATTCATTTGCAAAGAATGATCTAAGTGTTGATTCAGCCGAGTGTTCATTCTGGGATCAGAGCAGAGGGTCAGAGAATTCCTACAATTCAGGGTTGTACCTTGGATGTCAGAAGGACATTTGAGGCAGGCATGTGTGTCGAAAGCAGGAGACGGGACTCTCGCCATGAGGGGCTCTTTCAAGGGAGGAGATTATTGCTAGAAATGAGCAGTCACGAATGTCTGGCTGTGCTTTTAGGTAACTGCTGGAAAGCAGAAATCTAAGGCAGGAGCTGGAGGATGCCACAGGACTGGAAAGACTTCCAAGGAGCCGGTTGAGATCGTGTTCAGAGGCGAAAGAATCTCCCAATGACGTCATATGTATCTGCCCCTATCTCCATTCCTATCAAAAACGGAGGCCCGTTTTGTCTTTCCCTGAGCTCTCTTCAATTCCCTTCTAATGTTAACTTCACTCACACTGAGAGGAAGAACATGTTCATATGGTTTCCCCAGACAGGGTCCGGGGGAAGGCCCTTCCCCAGGTTCAGGGGCAGCAATGAACCCTCTGAAACCACCACTTTTTCATTCAAATGTAATCCTAAACCATCTCTGTCCCCCCTCGATTCTTTCTATGGCATCTTTAGCTACTAACTCGGAAAGGGAAAATTCCAGGAAAAAATATGATCGTGGTGAGGTACACACACACAAACACCCCACACCCTCAAAGTGCCCCCAGCGACATGTTAAGCACTCTTCCCAAGATTGTGAACAAAGTTCCCCAATCCCATTAATCCTACCCTTTGTTCTTTTGTAGGCCCGAGCAATCCGGTTCTCTGATTCCTGGTCAGTTATGGGCCACACGTGGAAGCAGAGAAAGAACTGACCTTAATCTCTTTCAAGGAAACTTTCCTGCGCTGACGGTTCATGTCATTCTGTGACCTGAATCCTCTTAGACACTTAGTACAGACTTAACTATACTACACTTATGTTACACATAAGGGAGCATGAACTTTGTCACTGAAACGAAATAATTTGCCTAAAGAACAGGCACCAAGTCTTACCCCTTAAGCACAGAAGGTGCTTAATACATCCATTAATTTAAAAAACACACACCCTAGAATGTCTGAAATATCAGGAAAGGAAGTTTTCAATTAATGTAATTATTTCCTATTATACACTAACCAAAGAGTAATTTGACCTTATCCCAGTCTTCCTTTCCTTAAAAAAAAGAAAAAAGAAAAAAAGCCTTTTCAATTTTCATTTCTCATAGGCAGTTTTAATAAAGAACCACTAAAAAGGAATCAAACAGGGAGATTTATACTGCTCAAGCAGCAAAATTAGCAAACAATGAAAGCCTTCTGAGGTGCTAAAGGTTAAAAAAAGGAACATAAACTATAATCCTTGCCTTCAGTGCTTTACCACCAAATAATCACCGTTATCCACTGCTTCGTTCATTCTTTGCCTCGTGCTAGCAACTTTACAGCTGTTCTCTCCTTCCCTCTTCTTCCAATAATTTCTTCATTCATCAACAGTAACCATCAACCAACGCTTCTTATCAACTGCATAGTGACCATAGCATCATCACAAGTTACCTCCTATAGGTTATCTCACTATTGTATCGGTAAGCCCAACAAAATGCTATTTTTAGAGCATAGAAGCGCATTTAATTACACAGGGCACTTAAATCATCCAGCCTCCTAATCCCAATTTTGATATGCCTATATCCTTACTCTCAGAAAAAAATTCACACACTGGTCAATCATTTCACACAAGAAAGGAGTTCAGTGCTAATACTCAACAAACTTCCTTTCAAAGAAATTTGGATATTTTCTCAGTAACGCATTTTTTTTTTCTCCCTTTAGATTATGAAAAATAGAGAGCGGTACATTCACTGAGTATGTTTAAAATTAATTTTGACTTCCTGTATTTCTGTTTACACATGTTATTAGTTATGGGCAAAAACTATTCCGGGTATAGTTAATGAGATATTTTTCTCAAGCGATCATATTAAGTTTCCGATGAGGAGATTGGACTGGCATTTTTGATGTGTTCATTTAAATTTCAGGATGAATATTCTGAAGAAGAAAAGATATTCTGATACAAACTTAGGAAGTAAATTGGATTTCTTTTTTTGTTTCCATTTCTTAAATGAGATCTAGCTGAGACTAAGTTCTATTCCACGTCTGATAGTAATGAAACTGCTTCCTCTTTTTTCTAGCATTCTATGTCATTCTTCCCTGATTGCCAAATAGATGTTTTATTTTTATAAGTAGCCATGTCTATATTAAACACAGTATATGTTTTAAAATAATTTAATAAACCCTGTAAAATACTTAGGTGGATGTCTTCCCCAGGAAGAGTCAGAGGGTTGACCCAAGTTGGGGCCATTTATGGTGACGACCTAGCAAAATCATCAGGAAGAAAAACTGTTCCAAGTTCCTGTTCTAGTGATTTCATTTACAGAATGCCAGCTGGTTTCAGCATTTCCCTGTTTATATGAATACTAATTTCAAGCTTTTCAAAAAGACCTTATTTGATTCAAGAAAGTCAGGAATAGGACATGAGCGGGTGGTCCAGTGTCTAATGCAGCCTATGTGTCTCAGGTTTAAAACCAACTGGTGAGATTCTGGCGTCTGCAGAATGTCTATGGGATCTTTATTCTCGGCTATATAATCTTCCAGATTAAACCAGAAATAATCTATGTGCACCCCCAGAAAGTAAATAATCAGACATAGCGCTGCTCTTCCCCCTTTCCTACTTTCACACGTGACTGCATCTGATTATCTAAAGCCTGCAGACCTGATATTTTCCCTAAAATTCTGCCATTACAAGTATTATATAACCAGCCCGCTGTTGTTTCCAGTTTAAAAATATTTTTTAAAAGTGACAAAACCAGCCTGCAATAAATGTGATTTAAGGATAAGTCTCTAAGTAACCTCACCAAGAGATTCTGAGGTAGATCTAAAACCCTTTCTTCCAACTCTTTGCCCATTTGATCCATCTTTAAATACTTTAAAATACATTATGTATAATAAAGAAATATTTCTGACCTGAGTATATGGAGGTTCTCTGGGACTGAGGGAAGTTCACTTGAAATAGATTTTTCTTTTTCGCAAGAACTCAGCTTTTGCAGAATTAGTTCTGATGCGAATAATAGTTTCACATAATTGCAAACACATTTTTTATTCTGTGTAAATTTCTAGAGATGTTGCTCAAGGAAGCAACTAATGCAAAGCTTTGTTAAGAGGAAAAAAGCATATTTAAAATTAAAAAAAAAAGTAAACACTGAAGTTACCTAAAAGGAGCCTGAACACAGAAACAGCATGGGAACATTTTTAAGAGTTGAAATGTATAAAAATATGTATATTTTTAAAAGTTCATAAATTGATCCAAATAGATATGAGATGAAAATGACATCACAAAACAGTGTGGAAACATGGACAATTCAATACTTGACATTGAGATAACTGGGTAACATTTTAGGGGGAAAATTCATATCTTACTCCAGGAAAAATTCCAAATGGATAAAATATTTGAAGACACACAATGAAAAGTACTCAAGCCCTAGAAGAAAAACAGGATGCTCTCTTAACGATGTTGGAGTAGAGTTGCCCTTTCCAACAATGAGTCAAATCCAAAAGCCATAAAAGAAAATACTGATAAATTCAAATACATAAAAATAAAACTTTTGTGTCAAAAGCCATTCCCAGCAAGTCAAAAAACAAATGAGAATGTAAGATAAAAATATTTCCAACTCATATTACTAATGAAGATCTTACCTTCCTAATATAAAGGAGCTTTTTCAAATAAGGGGAAAAAAGGACTAACAGTCCAATAGAAAATCTTAAAAGAGATAAACAATGAAAAACTGAGATACCGTTTTTCTCCAATCACTCACCAAAAAAATCTAAAAGATCGATAACACCAAATGGAAAATAAACATTCTCATATATTGCTGATGGAAGGGTAAATGAGTGCAATCTTTAAATTAGCGCAAACACAGGGCATTTTTGCAACAGCTACTAAAATGACCAATGACCGTATCTTTGACTAGCAATTCTACCTTTCTGGGTATACTTGGGAAGTAACCACCCATAAGGTTGTTCACTGCAGAACTGTTTATTAAAAACAACCCGAATGTCAAATAAATTATGGTACATCCATACAGTGTAATATGATACAGCTGTACATGAAAAAACAAAAGTGAAAGGATTTGCATATTGATACAAAAAGATCTCCAAGAAATAAGTGAGAAAAAAGTGAAGGCTCAACAGTGTACTCGGGACTTTACCTTTTGTGTAAAAAGAAACAAGCCCATATCGAAATTTGCTCATATGTGCTAAAGAACTCATGTATACACACACACAAGTAATAATAACTTGCAGGGTGTGCCGTCTCTGTGCGCCGTCTAGGATGGTTGAGAATTAGGTGGATGGAGAACAGGATGGGACGAGAGATATTTGATTTTTGGATTCCTTGATTTTTTTTTCAATAATGTACTTATTACCTAAAAGTTGGATTAAAAATTCCTCCCCCATAGTGCTCTGCACCCTCCACAATATTACAAGGTACAGAGTTGACTTGCTATGCTTGAGACTTCTCCAAGGGCAGATGTTATGTATCCCCAGTGTCCCTCATCAAACCTAATACTTAGTAGACGCTCAAGAAAATGTCTGTTGAACCAAATAAATGTACAATTCATGTTTTAAAAAAAATAGTGTACATATTACCTATTCAAATAGTACTGAATAAGCGTGAATTAATCTTTTTACCCAATCTAAGCCTAGTAGATGATTACATTTACTTTGCTTCTGGTTATTTCTCTCTTTTTTTAAAATTAATTAATTTATTTTTGTCTGCCTTGGGTCTTAATTGCTGCACGCAGGCTTTCTCTGGTTGCGGCGAGCGGGGGCTACTTTTCGTTGCAGCGCGTGGGTTTCTCATTGCAGTGGCTTCTCTAGTTGCAGAGCACAGGCTCTAGGTGCGAGGGCTTCAGGAGTTGTGGCTCACAGGCTCTAGAGCTCAGGCTCAGCGGTTGTGGCGCAAGGGTTTAGTTACTGCGTGGCATGTGGGATCTTCTCGAACCTGTCTCCCCTGCATTGGCAGGCAGATTCTTAACCACTGCGCCACCGGGGAAGTCCCTGGTTGTATATCTCTTTAATGACATATTTTCTAAAACTGCACATTGTGCTACAAATTGAAAATTAATTAGGTTTGGTTGAATTTTATTATTGAAAGAGTAAATTGCAAAAATCATTTAAATTATATATTTGACTTTTCTTAGTCAATTTAGGATTTCCTTGTACAACTCTGTCCTTACGTCTCAGCTTCAAATAAAATCATTCCATTTTGCTTAGAAATATATGAGAACATTCACTGATCAAGGAACCTAACCTTGTCACTGAAGAATTTTAATCAGTTTGAAGCTTTTACAAACATATAAACATGTTAAAGGTTTTTTTTTTAACATTAAACTTTACTTTTTTTATCATGTGCATGAGGTTTGACTGAAGAAGTTAATTGGCCATCTGCATTTCTTATCCATTTTTCCTCCTTCTTAAGTGGAATATAATATCTTACTTTTACCCTAAGATTAAAAATCATTTCCTCAAGTAATAGGAAATTGTCTTCGGCATGTGCACGGACATATTCCTGCCTACATAAGATTATCACCAAACTACACCATATTTATCTTAGAGATCTTTTGACTCTTTACCTTTAAATACAATAACTTTTTTAACCTGACACAATTAAGATTTTGTCCCAGTTCATTCCAAACACAATTTAAACTTCAAGAACTCCCTTAAAAAGAAGCCTGTTCCTCCAGCCGCCTCCAGATATCTTTTGAAACACTTTCCGTAATTATTAAATAATTAATTGTATGATGTGTCATTTCATGTTTTGTCTCCCCGATAGACTACAAGGATATGAACCAAATCTCTCCTATTTGCCACAATGTATTCCCCAGGCCAGAAGAAAGTGTAACAAGGGGCCTTGTACATAGTACATTCTCAATATACATTTGTTGAATAAGTGAACAAATGAATTGCCTTTGTTTCTCCCCGACATCTTTTCAAGTGTTAGAAATCTAAGCTCCTGGAGGCCGAGGCTGTCTCAAAGGAGTTGGGAAGGTATAGCTAGCACAGCACCAAACCAAATTATATAGCCTATTCATTTATTACTAATGAAGCAATCATGTATCAGAGGCAACAGTAATATTGACAGACCCAGAATTCAACATCCTTGAAATAATGGAACTTGGCTGGCTTGCTTAGAAATAATGCTGAAAATTTCAAAATATATTTTATACCAATAATCCTGACAACTAGCATTTCTTACACTTTACTCAGAATATCAACTAAAGCCATGAGGTGTTACCTATCTCCAAAGTAGGTTCTAGATGGAATCCATTTTACCTCCAGCTGGCAGGTTTTTTGGGTTTTTATTCCAGAAAGACCAGCGAAATTGAGCCAGCATTGGATATTAAAAATATTTACAGGATGTACAAAGGGAAAGTATATCTTCCGTTGAAAATGGTTTAATTTTCCTTGGGTTGTTATAATGACAATTTCCTTAACCTGATAAGATAACAGATTTTTAAATGTAATCATGTATTTATTTTATGGTTTGCACAAGATGTACCTTTAGTACATCCAGATTTTCATAACCCATCAAACAGTTTTTCAGTATGTGTTATGGCAGGATATTCTAGAACTGCCAAGAAAAGTAAATTCACAGAGCTGCCTGCAACTCACTAACTATAACAAATTAGCATAAGCAGCCCCATTTTAGAAGGAATGGCTTTTACAAGTTACACAGAAAAATAATGTGATTTTGCATTTATATCATTAAAAACTGTTCATACAGTACACGGTTTTATCATGAATATTAAACATAGCCCAGACTGTTTAACATAGCTAGTTAGTCTACTTGAGGTGGAACTCCTTAATGAAACCGAACTGGTTATGCTCTTAAGAATAACTAGGAAAACTAGCTTAAACGTACCTATTTTTACGGATTTGTTTCTACTTTAAAAAAAAAATGCATATCGAATAAAACTTTTCAACACTTGTCAGCTCTCCTGTGAACATACCATATAAATGGACCGGCACCGACTGCCAGGAAAAAATAAAGGCCAAATTACTCTCTTCCACCCATGCTGTGAAGTTCAGAGAGAAATCTGTCCTAGAGCCGTTACAGATAGCATACAATGAGCCATTTAGAGAGAACCGAAGGATGGATAAAATTCTTCAGATTTCTCTGCAAAATAGCAAAGATCTTATTTTCTTAGTCACCCTCACAATTTGAAATGCCTCTGGCTGGTTGTTCACAGCACAAAGCAAAGGTGCGCATTTTCCAATATCTAACTTGTTTAAACTCTATTAATTCCAGCGAAAGGAGTTAATAAGTGCAAATGGCAAAGGCAATTATGACTGCAGGCTTACGTTATTACAAACACATCCACACTGCAATCGGTGGCCAGTGCAGTACTAAAGAGGTATATCGTTAGTACCCAGAGTAAATGAGAAACTAAAGAGAGTCAGAATCCGTGCTGTACACTATTCTGGTAAACATGGAACCATGAGGTGATGGTTTATAAGCACCTTAAGAGTATTTTCTTTTTACAGAACCTAACACGCGGGCTCCTGAATTTTGTAAACACGGCAGCTTATAACGCAGGACCACCCTTCGGACCCCTCCACTCTGGAGGATGCAGAGAGGAGGAAAAGGCCATTAGGCTCAGCCTGCTTTAGGAGGGGCATCGGGAGTGTGGGGGGCAGGGAAAAAGCAGGGGTGGAGGCCGAGATGCAAACTCAGTAAGGTTTAAAGAGGAATTAGGAGATGCCTGTCCTGCCACCAGCCACCACCAAACGACTCATTTCTCAGTCGGACTGCAGACTTTAATTTAGCTCTCCTTTCTTCCTCGTACTCAAAATGTCAAACTCAATCCTTCATTCTCCCAAATCCCCTTTCCCAAAGCGCTTTCCCACCTGTGTTCCCGGTTGAAGTGAAAACACCTGACTGCCCATCGTAGAAATCTGGGGCTGTCCCAGTTACAGCGCTTTCAATCCATCACCAACTCTTGCTGAATCTGCCTTTTAAGTAACTTTAAAATGTCTGCGGTCTTCTCCCTCCCTACCATGGCCGTCTAATTTAAGCCAGTCCCGTCTCTTTTGACAACGGTCTCCTCAGTTATCTCCCTGACTCCACTCGCACTCCCTTCCAATTCATTTCCTTTAAACATTGGTTATATCATTCCCAAGCTTAATGCCTGACTTTCAGAGCTGTCATATTTTTTCCCATCTTATTTTGATCCCAGTTTACCTCCCTCATTTTTTTAATATATATATTTAAAATTAATTATTTATATATTTATTTTTGGCTGCGTTGGGTCTTCTTCATTGCTGTGCGCGGGCTTTCTCTAGTTGCGGCGAGCGGGGGCTAATCTTCATTGTGGTGTGCGGGCTTCTCATTGCAGTGCCTTCTCTTGCTGCGGAGCACAGGCCCTAGGCACACGGGCTTCAGTAGTTGTGGCTCACGGGCTCTAGAGCTCAGGCTCAGTAGTTGTGGCGCACAGGCTTAGTTGCTCCGCAGCATGTGCGATCTTCCCGGACCAGGGGTCGGACCCGTGTCCCCTGCATTGGCAGGCGGATTCTTAACCACTGCGCCACCAGGGAAGTCCCTACCTCCCTCATTTTATCTTGAACTTCTCCTGCACACAAACACCACAATGCTTTACTTTTCGGTTGCCGAGAGCAGCAGACTGGACCGAAACTTAAAGCCTTTGCGTCTTTCTTTTTTTCTCTGCCAGGAATACTTTCCTTCTCCATTTGCCTGGTCTGCACCCCCTCATCATCCCTTTTGACTCAGGGTGGAAAGCCCTTCCTTCAGGACGCCACCCTCACCTCCAGTGCCAGCAGCTGCTGTGGTCCACACACACACCTTCCTCATAACACTCGGGCTGAAAGTGGCTGTTTCCTCTATCAGATTGTGAGCGCCTGTGAGCTGGGTTCACTGTTCACCGCCGCCTGGGCCCGGCACATAGTAGGCCTTTTAAAATAATGGTTAAATCCACAAAACTAAGTATAACATCCAGGATAGAATCCAACTAAATGCATTTCATACAACTCAAGCGTAACCAAGTGAAGTTTTCTAGCTGTTTCAAGTTACTTGGAAAGATCAGGGTGTCGCAAACCCACCAGATTATAAGAATGACTTGAGTCACTTGTTAAGATGACAGAGTTCTATCTCTGAAAGAGACACACAAAACACTGGGAAAAGTGTTTGAATCTGACTGATTCTGAAGAAGAGAAATGGAGATCAGCACCAGGAATGAACTGGCTTTTCACTGTTTACTCTTTGGATTTTTCTTTAAAAAATACACGCACACACACACACACATATATATACATATAAATGGAAAGTACATATATTTACCTTACGTGTGTTATGTATTCACATATTGCTGGAGGAGTATACACATACCAAAAAAATCCAGTAACACTGATCACCTCCTCCAGAAGGTGAATTGGGATGTGGGGAGGACAAGCTTGGGAAGGAGACTTTTCGATGACATTCTTTTATATATTTTGGGATTTCTAATCATGTTCAATATACGACCTGGTCAAGAATTTTAAAAATTATGCAGAAATACAGATTTTTAGGCCCCTCCCTGGAGATTCTGATTCATGTAGCTAGAGGTGGAGCACGGAAATCTGTATTTTTAACAAACTCCCCAGGTAATACTAGGTAAACGATCAGGAAAGTTTGGCGAACAGGATTAAGGTGGGACTTGACCTTGGTGGTCATGTAATCCAGTAGTTCCCAAATCTGGGTATCATCTCTGATTTAATCAGAATATTGGGGGTTAGGGTGGGGCAGGGAAACCATGTCTAAAGCTCCTCAGGTGAGTCTGTTATAGCACTGCTTGCCGCTTGCATTGAGACCACTGACCTAGCGCAGTCAATCACTCAATCAATACATGAATTTCTTCTCAATCTTGTATGCACAGAAATATCTCTATCACTTGACGGCCAACCCCAGCGATTCCCACCTCCTGGTGTTCACACGCATATGTTGTCCCTGCCCACAGTGAATAGGAGTGACCTGTATAACCTGTAGGATATTGTGGAGATGGTGGAGTCTGACTTCTCATGCTACGTTATAAAAGACATCGTGGCTTCTGTCTTGCTCTCTCTTGGATCATCCACTCTGGAGAAGGCAGCTACCATGTTGTGAGGACACATAGGAAGCCACATGTTTAGCTGTTAAATCCTCTTGCTAAAATCCAGCAATGACTTGCAGGTCATGCAATTAAACCATCTTGAAAGTGGATTTTCCAGCCTCAGTCAAGCCTTCAGACGACTGCAGCCTTGGCTGTCATCTTAACTGCGAGCTCATACGAGATCATGACACAGAACCAAGCTAAGGCACTCTTCCATTCCAGACCTATTGAAACCATTTGTAGGAATGTTTATTATTGTTTTAAACTGCTAAGCTTTGGGGGAAGTCGTTACGCAGACTTAGATAACTAATACAACCATATTTTCCCATACGTTTAGTTCTTACCAGTGGCCCCATTTCCATTTCATTTTTATCTCCCAACTGGCAAAAATGTTGCAGTTTCTTAAGCCTACAACTAAGGTACTGTAATGTGATACTTGCTTTCACAGGCTGAGTGTCAGCTCAGTGTGCCGTCACAGACTTTCTGACTTGGGCAGCGCTACTTCTTCAGTCATGTCGGTCAGACGTGTAAAGACCTGAAAATTCTGCCTCCTGTGGTTCCCTGCGACGTGGCTTGAGAGGACGGGGAAAACCCAAAAGATCTTTTATGTGCTAATGAAGTGCTAAGCATCTGTCCACGGCAGGCCCAATTCTGGCATTTTTCAGCCTACTGAAGCCTCTCTCTGACCTTTCTCTAGAAATGGAGAGCAGAAGGGTTCTAAGTGACTTTAGCTTGCGACACAGGATCCATTCACTGTGCTCTGCTAAGCTCTAGAGCCGGACCTGAAAATACTAGTCTCTACGTTGACCGAGGAGATGTGCACCCGATTTGCATCTGGCGAATTGGGTATGTTGACATCACCAGTATCATGAAGAGTATTCCTTACACAATTACGCTCCAAGTCCTAGGAGTACTTTAGAAGGAAGCCAGCACCCTCTCTCTCCTTCATGTCACCTACAAGAATCACATTTGATTTCACTAATGAATTATCAGCTAAAGACTTAAAACAAATATGTGCATGTCCCTTATGCCAGCTCTTCCTCTTTTCTGCCAGTTTCTGAGAGCTATGGTCACTTGGTCTAGACCTGCGTGGACACCTGATGACTTAAAAATCTGAAATTCTAAACCCACTGGTGTGACTCTACTTGCACAGAAAAGCAAAAGTCCATTTGTGGAACATCAAAAGGAGTTAGGAGAATGTGGGCTGTGTGTTTCTTAGTGTTGCCTAGCAATATGGTTAGGGTACAGGAATCACAGAGAGGGTGAAATTCTCACCCACAAGGAAATCATATTATTCATAAACACTCACTCACATACACACACATCTGACATCTCTGGAAGAATGTAATAAACTATGAGTACAGAATTATAGTCACAAGTAGAACAGTCTTCAGAGCACTGTAGAATAAACATGCTAGCTGATCTGTTATTTATGTTTCAATGTCTTTGTGAGTATATCTATCACTTGAACAAAATACTATATGCCTTTGAGTGGAGTTTACAACTACTCTCATTGACAGGAGCTCTGCCAGTATATGTAAAACGCACACGTTAAAATAAATGTTAATATGTAAAAGTCCAGGAAGAAGTATTCAGTATATAGAAACAACTTTAACTCCTTTGCTCATGCTTACTTCCAAATACTGAGGTGTACCATTAATTTTCGTAAGAGCCAAGTATGGCGGTACAAAGCTTGATCATCAAAGGCAGACGCTTGATTTCAAATCCTGACTCTGTCTTTTGCCATCTTAGTTAATTTCCCTGAACCTGACCTTCCTCATCTGTGAGTTGAAAATAACAGAAATATTTAACTTACAGGGCTGTTGTAAGGATTAAAATAAGGAAATCCATGTACATGGCAGAGACAGGGATGGACACTCTGTAACCTTTCTCCTCCTTGTTATTCTGCAGAAGACCTCTTGATTGATTTTCAATAAATACAGAGGCCACCAGTTAACCCAAGCAATGGGATCGGTAGGGTTTCTGCCTATAAGAACGCTGTTCAGGTGTCAGAAAGGGGAAATTATGGCCTCCAGTTCCTCCCCTGCCTGAAAGGAGAGGTGAGAAGTCACCCTACTCTTTCCTCTCGCAGCCCAATCTGTGATTCTTCCAAATCAGAGAGCCAACCAACTCAGTTCTAAGAATGAGACCCAAGACTAGAATGTGACCACTCACTAAAGGAAAACTCCACCCTAAGGCTACACAGCCTAGCGACCTCCGAGCTCCAGGTTCCCCTCTTAGAACAACTTGCTCGTCCATACTGCATCCTCCCAGGTTACCGAAATGGAGGTCCCCTAAAAAGACTTCCCTCTTTCTTCTTTCCAGCTAACCTTGGAAATGTTCTCAGATTTGGGTAGAACTGTGGTTTCCTGGCTACATGTTCCTTCCCCAGGCTGTGCTGAGGGGAACTGGCAGGTGGGGAAAGCAGGGAGGCATCATCTGTCTCTCCTGCTTGAGTTTCAAGCTCTAGTCCCCAGCAGTGTTTGTCTCTTAAGATCTAGGTGAGAAAGAATCAGAATAGCTGAGCTGCCAGCCTACACCTGGGGAGAGGTAAGTAATTAGCAGAGCTCCGTAAGCAGCACTGAGCAAAAACAATCTGCGTGCCCTACTAGGCAAAAGATGAACAGTGAGTGATTTGTGAGAACAAGAAAATTATATGGATTCTATTCATTCATTTTATATGTGAATCAATAAGCAGTTTTTAAAAGATATTTTAGTCTGTTCCTAATATCCTTTCACTTGTATGAATTTGTGATTTTTTTTTCCTTTTGAACTATTTTGAACAGAATTAATTTACAAGTGCTATGGTTACTTACTATGGCTTAGAAAATTCCATTTATTGAGATAAGAATAAATTTTTTCTTTGGCTTTTAAAAGTCCTTGAAACAACAGTTAGAAAATATAATGGAAAAAAGGACCCCATTTGTATTAGCAACAAAAAGATTGAATCCCTAAGAATAAACTTTTAAAGCTACTGAGGTTCAAAAGGAAGACTTGAACAAAGGGAAGGATATCCATGATTTTAGGTAAAAAGCCTTTATAAAAATGTCATTCTTGGGCTTCCCTGTTGGCACAGTGGTTAAGAATCCGCCTGCCAATTCAGGGGACACGGGTTCGAGCCCTGGTCCGGGAAGATCCCATATGCCGCGGAGCAACTAAGCCCGTACGCCACAACTACTGAGTCTGCGCTCTAGAGCCCGCGAGCCACAGCTACTGAGCCCGCGTGCCACAACTACTGAAGCCCACACGCCTAGAGCCCGTGCTCCACAATGAGAGAAGCCACCACAATGAGAAGCCTGTGCACCGTAACCAAGAGTAGCCCCCGTTCGCCACAACTAGAGAAAACCCACACGCAGCAAAGAAGACCCAACGCAGACAAAAATAAATAAAATAAATTAAAAATAAATAAATAAATAAAACAAAAATTAAAATGTCGTTCTTCCTAAATTACCTATACATGTAAAAAAAAAAACACCTCAATTTTAAAAAGGTTTTTTTAAAATGATACAAGTTGATTATAACATTAATATGGAAAAATAAACAGGCAGGTGTATGCAGGAAAATCCTGAAAAAGGGAAGCAAGGGTTGCCTAGCTGTGTTAGATAGTAAAATGTAAAGCTACAATAATTAAAAAGGCATGGTACCTGAACAGACAGGCAGCTCAGTGGAACAGAAATGGACTCAGATACAAAAAGACATTTAGTATGAGATAAAATGGCATCTTTTATCAGTGGAGAGAGATGGCTTATCCAATAAATGGTGTGCAAACAACTGAGCAGTCCTCTGGGGGGGGAATTTTAAGTTGGATCCAAACCTTATACCTTTTGCCATGATAAATTCCAGGTGGTGTAACATTTTTAGAAATAAAGAAAATCCTGAGCATGCCAGAATAAATTGTTAGATAATTTTTTACATAATCTTAGAGAACAGTAGGCCCTTTGAAATATAGAAAAAAGCCAGAATCCATAAAAAAAGTTGATTTATACATAAAGTCAAATATTTCTGTATGGCAAAACAACAACAACAAACACAGGCAAAGATGAAAGACAAACAACAAACTTTAAAAAAAGGCCATTTTTATAACAGATAAAGGATTCCTACAAATTAATAAGAAAAAGATCAATGTTTCCATTAAAAAAGACAGTTTGCAGAAAAAGAAATAAGTGGAAAAAAGCTCTAGTTCACTCATAATAAGATATCATTTTCACCTGTCAGATTGGGAAAGATTAAGTAAAATTCATTGTTGGAGAGAACATGGTCAAATAGGTACTCCAGTCTTACTGCTGAAAGTTTAAATCGTTACAACACTATCACAGGCAATTTGGCAATATATATCAAAATTATAAATGGACGTATACTATGCCACAGCAATTTCACTTGCAGGGATTTATCCTGCCTATGTGCTCAAGCATGTGTGAAATAATCTGGATACTAAGTTATTTAATACATAATTTTCTGTAATAGCAAAAGATGAGGAATAATCTAAGTGCGTATTAATAGGAAATAAATAAATCGGTTCCATGAATATAATGGAATATTATGTAGCTGTTAAAAGGGATGAGGAAGCCCTTTATGTACTGATGTGAAATGATTTCCATGATCTATTGCACAGAAAAAGGTAAATGAGGACCTGCAGTCATCAGTTATGAGACAGAAAAGAGACAACTGGGAAAGAGATTGTCACTGCACATCCCTTTATCTTCGGAAATGTGAACCCTGTGAATGTATCACTTAGTCCAGAAATAAATAGATAAAATTTTAAATAAAAGCCTTTGCCATTTTGATCATTTTTCTGAAAACAGTTCAGTATTTTACTTGGTATTTTGACAATCCTGCTACAGCAAATAGCTAAAGATCTTTCAGGACTTTCATGTTATCTTTGTTTTTATGGAGTTGGGTTTTAAATATAAATCCTCCAAGCAAGGAGAATGCCAAAGAAAGCCCATTTCTTCTGAATGTGTAATTTTCTACTGTCTGATTCTATTTCTATTACCTGATTTAATTTTTCACGTTAGAGCTCGCGGCAGGCAGAATTCTGAGACGGCCCCACGATCACATAAATTTTGTTAGACCAAAGCCACGCTCACTTGTTCACGTGTTGTCTGTGACGGCTCTTCCGCTGCAGGAGAGCTGCGTAGTCTTGACAAGAAGCCACACGGCCTGAAAAACCTGCAATCTTTACTATTTTCCCTTTATAGAGAAAGTTTGCCAACCCCTGTTTAAACCATTTTGAGTTGGGTCTCCTCTTATTTGCAGCCTGAAAGCATTCACAAAATTTTGATCTCTTTCATTCTGATGAAAAGTGAAATTACACTAAAGCAAAACAGATAATAATGACTCTGCAGGTTTTTGAGTAAATTTCTACTGAAGTAAAGCACACATACATAAAAGTTGACAAATCATTATTGTACAGCGCAATGAGTTTTCGCAAAGCAAATATACTTGTGTAATCATCACCAAAACTCAGAAGCTCCCTTGTTCTCCCTTTAGTCACTGTATCCCTCTCCCCAAAGACACCCACTGTTCAGATTTCTATTAGAACAGATCTCCATAGACTAATTTTAACTGTTTGTGAGCTTCATGCAAATGGATTTATAGTTGTGTCCTTTTGCACCTGACTTCCTTTGCTCAGTGTTTTGTTTGTAAAATTCCTCTATGTTTTTGTAGCAGTAGTTCATTCATTCTCATTGCTATGTAATAGGTCATTGTATAAATATGTCACAATTTATTTATCCATTCTACAGTTGATGGACATTTGAGTTGTTTCCAATTGTTGACTGTAATGAACAGTGCCGCTGTAAATAATGTAATTATTTGGTGCATATATATACACCTAAATATATATTATAGACATGTATATAAGTTACGTATGTAAGTTATTGATATCTATGTATATGTTATATATGTGTATGTGTATCGCTTATACACTGTTGGAGTGCAATTGTGGTTCATTCAAACGTGATTTTTACCATGGATCTGCAAGTACAATTCAGTGTCAGAAAGTACATAGTTTCACTGAACAGAAATTGATATTGTTCCCATCTTACTTTAACATCAAGATTAACTTAGCAGAGCATCAGCCTCAAAAGACTGTACGCAACCCAACGATTAATTAACTGAAAGATTAAAACAATTACCAACAAGCTGATTTCCCCTCCAGAACTTACACCATTACTTTAACGAAGTTTCAAGCTGCCTGCTTAGAGACTAATTGTTTGAGCAGCTGAATTCAAATCATTGCTTCCTTTGGAACACTGGGAAGGCTCAGATCACTTTGGCACGTTGCTAAGTCACAGAGGTGCATTTTCTGGGACACATTCCTTACTTTGAGGAAAAAGTGATGAAAAGTTATAGACAGATGAGGTGGCAGGGAGCCTCAGTAAACTGAGAGCTACAAAAAAAAAAAAAAAAGGGCAAAATTGCTGCACTCGAGTTCCAGTGACGTTCCTACTTAGCAATCCTGTTATTAAAAAAGCTATAGAAAATCAAGATTTCATGAAAGGGCACTTCCTCCTATTCCAGCCACCCCCGACTGGTACTTCTGCCTTGCTGTTCCCTTCGTCACTCAGGCAACATTCTCCAAAGATTTGAGCACAGTTTATCTTTTTTTTTCAAGCAGCACCCAAGGATTGCATGGATATCTTATTGTTTGATACGTACCAGGAAAATTAAGAGAACGAGTCTATAAAGGCAATAAGGAGAGCGATTATTAGGGGTGCATATTTGACTGAAGTTCTTTTTCCACTCATCAGGTGTTATCAAACCAATAGAGAAGACGCAGTCTGATAATTATCAAGATGAGTCATCTGTAGCCACAGAGTGCTAGGGTCAAACTCAGGGCTTTGTGGTTTTGAGCTGCTGTCCTCTCAGCAAGATTGCAAATTGCAAGTTGAATTCTTTTGGCCTATCTTTCCTGTTTGGTCAACTCTAAGATCAAGATTTCTTTAAGCAAGGAAGGAAGAGAGAGAGAGAGAGTGAGGGGAAGGAGAGATGGGGGAGGGAAGGAGGAAGAGGAGGAGGAGAGGATAAAAAGGTGCGCGTTCGGGCTTGTTTGGTGGCACAGTGGTTGAGAGTCCGCCTGCCGATGCAGGGGATGCGGGTTCGTGCCCCGGTCCGGGAAGATCCCACATGCCGTGAAGCGGCTGGGCCCGTGAGCCATGGCCGCTGAGCCTGCGCGTCCGGAGCCTGTGCTCCGCAACGGGAGAGACCACAACAGTGAGAGGCCCGCGTACCGCAAAAAAACAACAACAACAAAAAAAAAAACAAAAAAAAGGAGCGTGCTCTTGGCAGAATCCTAGAAATACCTCACTGTGAACTCTACAGAGCAGAGCAGCTCAGGTCTTCTACCCCCAGGAGTCTGCTCTAGCTGTGGTGTGGGCATACCTAGGGGTCGGTTCTTCAACGTTCTTTTGAAATGTTAGTATTTTCAACCTGATAGCATCTCCCTCAAACTCCAAGGGCCAGTGACAGACTGCCAGCTACGAGGCAGCCCTTCTGTCCCTAGACTGGCCACAGTCTCTCTCTAGGACACATTATGAAAGTCTCAAGAGAAAAGAAAGTGTACCTTCATAACTGAATGACACACAGGAGAAGTGGGCAGAATATTCCAAGCTCTGGAAGTACAGATCATGCAGCCACGTGTGGCTGTCTTGTGCAAGGCAGTGCTGTCTGATTTTCAGTATCCTCTCCCACCTTAAACGAAAACAATTTCTTCCCTCATATTAACTTACAGAACAGGACTCTCCTGGTGGTTTATGGGCACCCTTAGCAATCTGTAGGCTCTGTATCTTCTATCAGCGATCATTTCTGTGTTGCAAAGCTCCTGACTCTTAGAAGCTATAAACAGCGTCCTATTTTGATTTTTAAAATCTTTTTTTTTTTTTCTCCCCTGAACTCTTGAAAGAGAACTTTTCACAACTCAGTTTCCAGGAGCATTTATCTTGAAAGCTTTTGGTGGACATTTATTGCTCTCCATCACACTCCTGTGAGGTGGTCGAGAACTGCTAGCCCCATTTTATCGCCAAGGCAGCTGAGATAGAGCTGAGCACTTTGCCGAAGGTCACGCACTGAGTCAGGGAAGCCCTCAGAGGCAGGACTCCGTGTTCCTGGCAGCCTCGGCTGCCTCGCCTCGGTTTGAACCGCCTTAAAAATAGGACTTTTAAGAATTCTGATGAGTAGATTGAAACTGTGCAGTGCTTTATTAATGGTGACTTGGTAACTGCATATATTAATGTTATTCATTGACTTACAGCCAAAGCCATTCATTTACTAGATGCTCAGGCTAAGAGGGACTATTTCTCTCGTTTGTCACTGAGTATAATCCAACACTTCCCTGTCAGGATAGGAGAATACAGTTACATCAGACACCAAAGTAAAAGCGTGAATTGCTGTCCTTTGGGCCTCTAAGAGGATGAATGTCTAGATTCCCTACCAACTCCTTACCCGTGGCCTGTGCTATACCCTTGCCTGGGTTTCCTGCCTGGGAGGCCACCCCTCCAGCCACTTGCTTCTGCAGGTGACTGGCCCTAAGGTTCCAGAGCACTCCCTGCGTTTCAGTTTCTCTGACCCCCTCTTCACTCCACCCACCTCTCTCCTTCAAAATCTCTTATCTGCAGGGTTCATCTGAATCACCTCCCAAGAAACCACTCCCTATTTCTCCACCAAGCCTGGTGTCTCTTCCTTTGAAGCCCTTATCTGACGCCATTTACTTTACAATCGGGCTTACTGGCCTTATGCCCCTTATGTGTAGATTATAAACTATTAAGGGGCAGGGAAGATTTTACTCAATCTTGCAGGGTCTGATGGAAGTCACGGTTCTGCTCACAGCATAGCAAACTGCTTACTACAGGAGTGGGCAAAGTTTTTCTGCTAAGGACTGGTTAGTAAATATTTTAGGCTTTGCCAGTCATGAACAGTAGCGATTGATTATTCTTTGCTTTCTTTGTTACAAGTCTTTAAAAATATAAGAACCATCCTAAGCTCCCAGATCAGCTGGGAGCTGGATTTGACCCTCTGGCCATGGTCTGCCTGACCGCTGGCTTAGTGAGTATTTCTTGGACTGTATCCATGGTCTTGAATTATGTTGGAACACACTTGTTTTGCATTTATGGAAATTTTAGCACAACTGATGACTTTTGTACTGGTTAAAAATAACAGTATTTGCAATGAGAATGCTTTCTTTCATTTTTCTAAAATTGTGAAAGACCAACTGTGCCACATAACCCAAATACACTTCTATACTCTTAACTTTTTGTGCTTTTAAAAGAAATTCCATACGATAGTATCTGTATTTATTGTATTTTAAAAGTCCAAGCAGTTCAAACATGGGTGAAACCCAGCATTTATGTACGAGGAAGTATGACCTTGCAAAATCCACGCGTGCATCTTTTTGCGTCATTAAAAGGCCAAATTCCATCACCTTTACAAAGATTCTGCCAGAGCTATTGAGGTCTCTTGGCTTTTTTAGGAAGTGGGATAATAAAACTAGCTCTGCTGCAGTGATAAGATCGTTTCTTTTTAAGGTGTTGCAAAATGTTTCATTCGTCCTGTCAAGGATTGCTCTGAAGCAGGATCTTGGACAAGTTAATATTTATAATGCCTGAATCTCTAGAAAGGAGGACAAAGGAATGGTTCCTTTCAAGTCTCACTGACCTGGGTCTCGGTTGAGCACCACACAACGCCATCCCTGCTACCTCCCTGGCCCCAGGAATACTGCAGAGTAATAAGTATTAAATGTTTAGTCATCTCCTGCATCACGTTTGCCAGACCTCTCAGGCTCCCCTGTCAACATATACTGAGTTAGAGTTCAAACAGCCAGTTTCCATATCAGCAGCTGTTTGCTTTTTTTCAACAAAGGTGCCATAGGGAGCCTTTCAGAAAACCTCCTGTTAATAATACTTCAGCCTGTTTTCCTGAGAAGATACAGCTGAGGACAGTGTTGACCCCCCGTACAGCTGATAATTTGCCAGCCTGTGATTTGTGAAATTTTGCAGATGAAATTGTCTTTAAGATGTCACATCGGAAAACCTCTGAACTTCACTGAAATTTAATTGCGTGCTGAAAGACATGTCTTGATTTCATTAGCATACTGAAGGTCAGCCTGTCCTGGGAGAGCATGTATAGCCTATAACGGACGGTAGCTCTGCTTATAGGAAAGGAAGACGGACGGAAGCATAATAATCCCAGCCTTGAAGACAGCATTACTTATAGCCTGTTGGCCTCTCCCTTTTGACAGGGAAGCCACCATGTTTCAAAGAGAGAGTTCCATTAGCGAGGTGACCAATTAAGGAAGCAGGAAACAGTAAGGAGGAAGGTATAAAATTATCTTGTAAAAATACTTTTCAATATTAGAGCTATTTAACACATAATAAGAATATATCGTCTAACGCAGTAGAAAATTTGGTTTTTCAGGGGACACGGGTTCAAGCCCTGGTCCCAGAAGATCCCACATGCCGCGGAGCAGCTAAGCCCGTGCGCCACAACTACTGAGCCTGCACTCTAGAGCCCGTGAGCCACAACTACCGAGCCCGCATGCCACAACTACTGAAGCCCAAGCTCTGCAACAAAAAGAAGCCACCTCAATGAGAAGCCCACAAACCACAATGAACAGTGGCCCCGGCTCGCTGCAACTAGAGAAAGCCCACGCGCAGCAACAAAGACCCAATGCAGACAGAAGTAAAATAAATAAAATAAATTAATCAAAAAATAAATAAACTTAAATTTAAAAAGAAATATTTAAAAGACAGTGGCTTTCATGCTAGAAATAGCCATAATTTTTGTTAATGTTTACTTCTGTTTTATATTTAGAAAATGCCATTTCCTGTATCTAAAATGGCTTCTGAAGATGGCAAGTACAATAAACTGAACTTGTGCTGAATTCATTTGTGCTCTCTAAGCGTTGAACAACCCTGGTGAATCACTATTTCCTATTCAATTTTTTAAATCTTTTGCTATATGTTTGTTTCATATGCTTTGGAAGTAGGTCAGAAAGAAACAATAGAAAATACATTGTCTCTTAGGTTTTATTCGTAGCCTGGGTGCGTCTGGATTCATAGTCTATTAGGTTGAATCATGTGAAATTGTTACTCATGTAGGTCAAAAATCACCAAATATTGGTGATTTCATAAGTGGTTGCTAGCTACCACTTTGCTATTTCTCCTTTATTCTCCCTGTGATAGGTCTTTGACCCTTGTCAATTGGCTGTGGGTAAATGGGAGAGCTATGGGATAAAAATTTATTCTTGCGTAATAGGATAATAGATGATAACAGATGATAGATAACTGACAGAAAATCAACAGATAATGATAGACAGTAGATATATAGATGAGAATAGACGACGAGAATCGATAATAGGTAGAAAGTAATACATGACAATTCCTGGCTCCAAGCATTGTGCATCTACAGAAGAGTATTTTAGCTCTTCCAAACTTTTGGAAGAAACAATTGAAACTTTCTCTTTTTCAAAGTAAACACCCTATTACAAACATTCTTTTAATCTGCTCCAAGTCAGGGATTTTGAAGTCCTCCATTTCTTTCCTCTATGAGCTGATCATAGCGATAATAGTAGTTAACATTTATTGAATACGTACTAAGTACCAGCGTCTGTAACAAAGCCTGTACATCTTCTCATTTCCTCCTCAAAACAACTCTGTAAGTATTAGGCTTATAATCCCTGTTTTAAAGATAAAACTTTTGGGAGAGCGTCACGGCTCTTGTTTTCGAGCCCACGTTGTATTTGATGAAGTGGAAGGAGGACCCGAGAGGCGGAGAAAAAGTTGACCCAGTCAACCTGCATATCCTCATGTCAAATAGACACAACCTTGGTGTCAAAGTCTGGGAATCTTTTCTGATGTGGTTTGGCAGCAAATCATACTTCTGATCCTTGAATCTGAGCTTTAAAAGCTTACTCTGTGGCATGGTGATATGACACCAGGACTTCATCAACCTCTCAGTACCTCATTATCCTTATCTATAAAATAACGTAAAATTATCTACCTCAGAGAAGCATTAAAGTTGACATGTGCAGGTGAAGGCAAATACAAAGTAGTACAACCTGTTCCAAAACCGGAGATGATTATACTGGTTATTCTGCTTTCACAATAACTGCTATTTCTCATTTGTGAGTTTGTGACAACAGATGGACAAGAAAAAAACAGACTCCACAGAAATCCAAATCTATAAAACCTATCAGTTTTACAGATTAAAAAATAGCCTCTTTTCCTAAACCGTACCGTCTATCAAAACTAATGAAAATCTTTTGAATCGGAAATGCATTCTTAAAGGTATAGAGAATTTCAGTAATTTACAGCTCCTATAGATCCTCCACATTCTGTATTACAAAGGATAGGAGAGAAAAACAGATGGAATTACTGCTAGTCTCCAAAGAGCATATGTTCATGGAAACCTTGCTACAAAAGCTAATCAGCCACAGGAAAGTGATTTACTTTTCTGAAGATTACACATGAGTCAACAGCACAACTAGACAATGTTGTTTTAATTCTCCAGGTTGCAGAGTTATCCAAAGAAAAGAGAGCTGATTTTTTTAATGATCGCTAAAGACATCTTTGAAGACAGTTGAATCTGGGTTGGCAAGGCAAAAAGTCAAACAGCAGATCAAAACAAGAGAAGAAAGCTGTGACTAAAATAAAAGTGATGTGTTCATGCAATTGAAACATTCAAGTCTGTGTAAATGAATGAAAGAATCTTCTCTGCGAGTTTCTGATAGTTTCTCACCAGTTGTTAGATAGACCAAATAGTTTAAAACAAACACTCTGTAGGGGCTGAATTAAGGCTCTGGTTTTAAAAACACTGTTAGGCAGATGGTGATAAAAATGATCACAAAGTAATGATTATAGACACAGCTAAATCAAGCTGCCCAAATAGTGTCACCCATTCTTTGTCTACTTCCCGTGTCTCGATCTTACCCTCCCATGCACAGCCACGGGCCTGTCATTTCACAGGTCTTTCTTTCAACTAGGAACAAGGTTGTTTATATAGCACTGTTGTCAAAAAGGTACACTGGAAACTTATGGTTGCCGGGGGGAAAGGCCGGGAGGAGGGATAGACTGGGAGTCTGGGATTGACATGTACACATTGCTATATTTAAAATACAGATAACCAGCAAGGACCTACTGTATAGCATGGGGAACTCTGCTCAATATTCTATAATAACCTAAATGGGAAAAGAATTTGAAAAAGAATAGATACATGTATATGTATAACTGAAACACTTTCCTGTATACCTGAAACTGACAGAACGATATTAATCAACTATACTCCAACATAAAACAAAGAATTTTTAAAAAGGTACACTGGAAGAGAGAAGAAAATCTAGGGAGATGGCCACAAGGATAAAGACCCGTTCCTAAAATCCCATGACCACTTGCATCATTCACATATATACCTCAACTCTAATTTAGAGAAGCACTTTCTATGAAAACATGATACTACAACAATTTCAACACTTGTTTTCTCAAATTAACTACCTCACTTTTCTTCAGATTAGCTAGTTTTACAAAAGAATGTAATTGATTAGTGAAAAAACAGACTTGACTAATGAGTGAGCTCTGGGAATAGGCTTCTGGGTATCTGAGAAGCACTGACTCATACAAATAAGTTGGAACAATGACTCTGGCTGGGAAAAGAACAGAGACGGAACAAGCAGTTGCCTAGGGCAGTGAATTACCAAGGGCAGCAGACGCCTAAGTGGCTTCCGCGGGAGCAAAGGCAGCCTTTGAATTTGGATATAACCCAATTTGCTCAGGGTAGGAGAATCTGTAGATCGGGTACTCGCTGGAGAAGTTAAGCAGCCACTCCACTGGGCTCGTGGGTGGTGGACAGATGGATGTTTTAAAAGTGAATATTTAGAGTTCAGGGTGCAATTTGATGCTTTCGCTAGTATGGCTCCCTAAGAGTATGCTGCATTGGCTGTAAGCCAAGCTTGCCTTCTGCTGCTTCTCTCCAGCCCGGCACAGGCTGCTGACTATAAACCAAATGGCGATCACCAGGTAGCAAAGATTTGTCTTTGCTCTGGCTTCTCGAAAAGCTTAGAGTCTTTTTTTTTTTTTTTTTTTTTTTTTTTTTCTTTTTTCCCCACACTGCTGGCAACTGAGCTGGGCTACTGTGTATATATCTGGCAGTTCATCACATTTCCTTATCCATATTTTTTTTTTTTCTTTCCCCAAACTCACTCCACTTTGTTTTATTCTTGGACAGAGCATATATTTGTATAAATTGCTTCAAATCCTTCTGTGAAAGTGGCAAACAGACAAACACACAGAGTATAGAAAGAATGTCAATATGGTAGATCACAAGATCTCACAGTCATTCTGGCTGAGGAAAGACATCGTTTAAATTGTTAACGCAGGAGACTGGCTACATGTGAGTGAAGACCTCGAGTATTCAAGTTGCAGGGTTCACAGACTCAGGGAAAAGGAGAATTTGGGAAAGGTCTGGAGAAGACGATGCCGTGTTGAGTGTCTGTACTGTTAACACAGGTCCACAAGAAATCATTTTCCTTTCCTTCACTGAACTTCCCAGTCACTCTCTGAGTGTTTTTTCTTTTCTTTAGCTAAAAAAGCAAAACAGTGCTAGAAACTGATTTTAAAATGGGCTTCATTCTGCTAGATTGTTCATACCGATCTCTCCTGGCATTTTACGTAATGTTTTATTATGTTTGGGGCATCATTTTAAGAGAAATGGTAGAATCCAGTGTTCATATATAGCTTTGTTAGGCGGTTGTTGAATAAATCTAGCAAATCTGGTAGCTGTTTTGAATGTAATTATGAGTCTCTATCCTGGAGGTCGAATCTCACCATTCTCAGGAAGGGGTTGGTCTACCTGTCTGTCACTAACAGACCTGGGAGTCACTCAGCTGCTCCCGGCTCCCTAATCTTTGAATTGAGGGGCATGAAGGGCTGTAGAAATCACCCTCTGCTTTTCACAGTCATGAGCTTTTTTGATCTTCATAACAACCCTGAAAGATAGGCACGGCAGTTGTTAGTTTAACAGACGAGGAAATGGAAACTCAGAGGTTATACAACGTGTTTAAGATCTTAGAGCAATTAAAATAGAACACCTGAGACCAGAACACAGGTCTAACTCAAGAGATCCATTTTATTGCAGTTTTAGCATTTACAGTTCTATTGGAATCTCCTACCTCACTTAATATGTGGGAAGAATAAACAAAAAAACGTCCCTCAGCGCGAAGACACCAAGCTGAATACACTATCGTCCTGACCTCTTAAGGAATGGTTTTTGATCTTGTAAAAGAATGTAGAGTCTAACTCTATCAAGAGCCAGATGATTGACAGCTCGGGGGGCGGGGCGGGGTGTCACGGGTTTGGGGTGAGAGTGGGTTGAACCAGCCCCGCCTGGCTTTACATGGAGCACATAGCATTGCTACCCCAGGTGGTTCCATGCTGTATCATATGCTCAACCTTTTAGTAAAGGCCAGGGTCTTATTTAAAAATAAAATATCCAAAATTTCTATTATGAGCTTCCTAAATCCCCGTTAAATGAAAATGCAGCATTTTCCTCACTTTTCTTCCTATGCTGACATTTTAAAATACCATTTTCCTATTTCTTTTCCTATCTTTAGAGAGGGAACTATGTGAATGCAGCAGAAAGAACCCCATTTGGAATTCAAGAAAACTGGGTTCTCAACCTTGCAACTCAGTTCTGCGACTTGGGGCAAGTCACTTAGCCTCTCGGGGCCTATTTGTACACAGGAAATCTAGGGGTTTTCCTATCTAAGCTTTGAGATCTCTTCTAACTCTCAAATTCTATGATTCATTTCTAACTTAGGTTTCTCTTACTTAACGTTTATTATTCGTTCTGTCGTGTGTTAATTCCTTCTTGTAAACCTAGTTTAATTTCTAATTGATAATATTCATATTATTTTACTCCACAATTACTAGTAACGGGATCCCCTCCCCGAGGGACTCTGCTTTGTTCTTCAGCATAAACTTTATATCACTGATCATATTCTGACAAGCGTTATAAATATCAGTGTGCTTACCAAGTGCATCGGTTAGAATGCAAAAAGCCAACTCAAACTGCCCTAAGCAATCGAAAAAGATCTGTTGATTCATACAATTAAAATGAAATGAAGCATTAGTGCAAATTCAGGTAAGGCCTGATCAGTGTTCTCCACCCATTTCTCTGAGATTTTATTGACTCTGCTGATCTCTGTTCACAACTTTTATTCTGCAGTGCTTGTGGGTCTCCTATTCATACCCAGTTGGGGCTCTGGGAAGAATACCCTACTGTCTATTCTGTTTTAGGAATCAGGAAACTCTCCCTGGCGCCTTCAGAAAACTGCCTTTGGCAATTGGACTAAATTGGGTCACACAATCATTCCTGAACCAACCATTGTGGCTGGAGGAATTTTATTTCAGGCTTAGGCCTGGGTGTCTGAACAATTCTTTGGTGAGGGGGCGGGGCTACCATGGAACTGAGTCCAAACCCTAAACTACATCATGGTTTCATAACCTGAAGGAAAGAATTTTGGGGAGTCAGTCATTATATCCTTTCTCTTCAACTCCAAGAACATGGAGGCTGACATTGCATCTTCTGACCCTCTGCATGCTGGGTACCTAGTTAATATTTGTTCAGTTGAATTGAATTTCAGATAGTGGTGAAGACATAAACCAAAACAGAAAATAACACACAGTTCCCCTCACCTCTTCCTCTCTTTTCTATTCTTGTAATGGCTGCTGTTCATCTTCCCTAACTTTCCCCACTATTTATATTTTACCCCTTTTATTTTTAGCCATAAGTTTTACTAAGTCTGAAGATAACCAAATATTTCCTGAATAATGTCTCTGAATATGCATATTCTCTAAATACGAATATAAGCCTATTTGCAAATCTAGCACTTAAGAGTGTTGTTGGCAGAACTCTGAAAATCAGTTTTTCTTTTTTTTTTAATAGAAAAATGTACTATAGCATAAGGATTTGTTTTCCACAAAGCAGAACCATCTTTTTTGATTTCAATGATTTTGATTCTTTATATATATATAAAAAGAAAATATTAAATGAATAAATAACAAATCAGACCTTACGGATTATATCATCTTCTGCCACTAAAACTCGAATTTACAACTGACAGGTCTACCTTAGAAAAGATAAGGGGTGTGGAAGGGGGTGGACATGCTTTTTTAAAAAACCATGGTACCAACCAAGGCTGGAGCACCTGGGTTTATTCAGCCGCTCTCTCCCATTCCAACCCCTCCGGCAGCCCTGTTCTCTCAGAAGGTACAGAGGGTACTGGGGCCTGGCAGGAGGTAACGCTCATAAATGACGAGCAATAGGGAGACCTCTAACGCGGGTAGCACCTCTCTTCCAAAACAAGACTATGGCGACTGCTTGCTCAGGTCCACACATCGGGGGATACGGGATCCAGAGCCACAGAACTTAACAACTCAGTTTACCCTTTACTGAGCACATACTCTGTCAGGTTCAACCACCTAAGATACAGTCCCTGTTCTTCAGGAGGAAAGGTGGACAAGGGAACAGTTACAGTTCAGCAGGGTAAAGTCAGGGGAAGCTGTAGCACATAAGAAGGGCACGTGGGTCCTGCAATCCCACTCCTGGGCATATATCCAGAGAAGACCATAATTCGAAAAGATACATGCACCTCAGTGTTCACTGCAGCACTATTTATAGTAGCCAAGACATGGAAACAACCTAAATGTCCATCAACAGAGGAATGCATAAAGAAGATGTGGTACATATATACAATGGGATATTACTCAGCCATTAAAAAAAGGAAATAATGCCATATGCAGCAACACGGATGGACCTAGAGATGATCATACTACGTGAGGTAAGTCAGACAGAGAAAGACAAATATCATATGATATCACTTACACGTGGAATCTAAAACAATGATACAGGTGGACTTATTTACAAAACAGAAAGAGACTCACAGACATAGAAAACAAACTTATGGTTACCAAAGGGGAAAGGTCCAGGGGAAGGGATAAATTAGGAATTGGGGAATAACATATACACACTACTATATATAAAATAGATGAACAACAAGGACCTACTGTATAGCACAGGGAACTATACCTAATATTTTGTAATAACCTATAAGGGAAAAGAACCTGGAAAAGAATATATAAATTCTACAGTTGTGCAATGCGGCAACCCTAACCCATGCCCCATGTTAGGCTGATGGAGAAAGGCTTCCTAGCAGAAGGGATATTCAAGCTGAGGTTTGAAGGAAGGAAGGGGAGATCATTTGGAAGATCCACACCAGGTTCAGGAGGGTGCATGCACACACATACTGCAAACATCACCCAAGCCTTAAGGAGAAGTGTGGACGCACATCCTCCAGTGAGTAGATGGCAAAGAAGCACTCCCATCTCTGCGCTCTCCTATTGCTGGGTCAGAAGAAGGATGTGCTTATGGGCTGCTGGGATGTATACAAGCCTTGGGTCTTTGGGGAACTAGCTGGTACTTTATCAATAATTGTCTTCCTGAGTCCCTGCACATCTGCTAACACTGGAGAGTCTAGGCAGAAAAGAGCCTACACCCAGGGTATGTCTTAGGGTGTCTTAAGACAGATTGTCACTGTAAACAAAACAGGAATAATTAATTACATTAAATAGTTAATCCTTCCCCATCTTTGTAAAGTTTCACTGAGCTTGTGTTTGGCAGCCCACACTAGCCATAAAATTATTTTTTTAAATGGATTAATAAATACGAAAACAATTCTGTTTGCCAGATATGTGAACTTGAGAAACTCACTATCATAATTCAAGAACCCAATTCAGCATAGGTTTTCAAAGAAGCAGTTGGATCTAAGTAAAATCAAATAAGTGGCTCAATGCCTGATATACACTGATAGATATCTTGAATAATCGGAACTGACAGATATGAAAAGAGATCACAAAAACATTGGCAGTAAAAAATGTTATTTATGTCATTTTTGAAGCCAAACATTGTAACATCGAATCATTATTACAAAATCTGGAAACAGATTAAATTGGATCACTGGTTATTATCAGGTTGGTGACATAATTCACAGTCCTGCTTATGTCTCTTTGGGGTTTGAAAATGGAATTGCCAGGGTTGGGCTCTTAGGATGCATGCTTGAAAAGATAAATCATGGACTATGGAGTCATTTTTGGAACGATTTGTGAGACAAGTGCTTATCATACCAGAAGTATCTCTAAAGAAAGGACAATTTTTTTAACATCTTTATTGGAGTATAATTGCTTTACAATGGTGTGTTAGTTTCTGCTTTATAACAAAGTGAATCAGTTATACGTATACATATGTTCCCATATCTCTTCCCTCTTGCGTCTCCCTCCCTCCCACCCTCCCTATCCCACCCCTCTAGGTGGCCACAAAGCATAGAGCTGATCTCCCTGTGCTATGCGGCTGCTTCCCACTAGCTATCTATTTTATGTTTGGTAGTGTATATATGTCCATGCCACTCTCTCACTTTGTCACAGCTTACCCTTCTCCCTCCCCATATCCTCAAGTCCAAAGAAAGGACAATTTTTATGGAATACATTTTACCCCTGGATGAATGCCTCCTGCACTGTTTATTAGAACTTCCACGAGACCAGGTAAAGTATTTTAGGCTGATAGCGACAAAGTTATGTTCTTTGGGCTCGTAGGAGTTCATTTTGGTTTCCATTAGTTTGTCTTTGTAACACTGCGAATCGGAAGAAGAGATTCTGAGGTCTCCGTTCTTTCTATACCACTACAGAAGTTGAGCCACGTGTATAACGTCTGGGTAATGATTGTTCACTCCAAACCACGTGCCTAAGAAAACCACTCTAAATTCCACCACGAGTGTAAGAGTTTGGTAGTGACCCTGTGGCATCTGGACTAGTCTGAACCACAGTCGTCTTTATGATGAACACGTTTCTCATTTATCACCAGTCTTTCTATTGCAAAACAGAACTATTCTAAATCTTTATTTTTGCAAGATGAGCTTCTTTTCAGGTAGATAAATGCATTTTGCTTACATTTACACAAGGCATTAATTGCAGACATGCAGATATACTTGAACTTCTCATCAGTAAGTATAAAAATTCCATTATTGTCCCTTTTTTTATTCATATCCACCAACTCTCTGGTTAAGCACTCTGTTCTTATCACAGTACATAATCAAAGACACAGACAGTTAAATTTTTTATAACAACAGCCAGATTTGTTTGTTACGTTTGCAAGATGATTTTGTGGTTAAGTAACAATCACTGATGAAGGCTTATGTCAGAATGTCAACCTTGAAAGGTCACATTTAAAAAATTCATGCTAGCACTAACTACTTCTGCTATCATTTATGTTAGACCGATAGCATTTTACAGGCGGAAGGAACCATAGTGGTCATCAGGACACAGGTGAGGAAACTCCTCCAAAGCAGAACAAATTATACTGTTAGAATAGATGAAGAAATGCTCATAAAACCACTACATCCATAGAGCTTTCTGAAGCCACTCATCTGAACCACACAAAAGCATTTTTTGCATCTGTGTGCTTTTTAAATTACCTATTGAAGTATAACATGTATCGAGAGGTCCACATTCCAAGATTCTGGCAAAACGTGGAAATGAATGGAAAATTCTAGCAGATCATTTGTATTCTTCAGAGGAATTTTCTACTTACCTGGCTTCCTTTATATCTTTCCATGGCTGGTATCTTGCTACATATAGGAATTGTGAGCAATTATTAAGATTTTTACTCAAAAGTCTGATTATAATTTTTTGTGTGTTGGGGACGTGACCGTATGTATGCTGAAACAACTAAGATATTTAAATTCAGTTAGAGAATAATGAGTTCTAGTCTGTCTCCTTGGTATCAAGAGTCAGAACGTATTGAAAGGATAAGGCTGACATTTATATATACACGCCTGAGAATATACACATGTGCACATGTACAGATGCACAAAACCTACCAGAGACACAATAGCAGCAAATTACCCCATGAACGGTTCAGAAAATGTGTCTGGTCTGATACAGAATTTGCATGAATACATACACACGTACATATATACATTCATACATATTTTTCAGCCTGGTAAGGGTTCTGACATCTGTACAAGAGAAAAGCCTGTGGGAGGTGGGGAGAGTGATAAATTAGGAGTTTGGGATTAATATATACACACCACTATCTGTAAAATAGATAACCAACAAGGATCTACTGTATAGCACAGGGCACTATACTCAGTATCTTGTAATAACCTATAATGCAAAAGAATCTGAAAAAGAACATATATATGTATATATGTATGTATAACTGAATCACTTTGCTGTACACCTGAAACTAACACAACATTGTAAATTAACTATACTTCAATTTTCAAAAATGGTTTAAAGGAAAGAGAGAAAAAGCTTGTGATTTCTTTACTTTCCCTGTAGGTTATTATAATTCCTCAAGGAATTGATTACCAGATCAGGGATACCAAGTGTATCAGTTTGCTTAAACCACAGAAATGTATTGTCTTGCAGTCCTGGAGGCTACATGCCCAACATCAAAGTGTCAGCAGGGATGGTTCCTTCTGAAAGATATGAAGGAGAATTCGTTCCAGGTCTCTCTCCTAGCTTCTGGTGGTTTGCTGGCAATCTTAGGTGTTCCTTGGCTTATAGATTTATCACCTCAATCTCTCCCTTCATCTTCACATGGCAGTCTCCCTGTGTGTATGTCTCTGTTGTCCACATTTCCCCTTTTTATGAGGATACCAGTCATATTGGATTAGAGCCCACCCTGATAACCTCATTTTAATTTGATTAATTACATCTACAACAACGCTATTTCCAAATAAGTTCACATTCTGAGGTACTGGGGGTTAGGACTTGAACATATAAATTTGGTGGAGGGACACAATTCAATCGATAGGACAAAGAAAAAGTAACCTAGCTGCCCAACAATTTTCTTGGGTCATGGAAAAGAAAAGGAAAAAATAAAAATAAAACATAATAATAAAACCAAAAGTCCACTCATCAAAACTAGTACCCTGATTCACAAGAATATGTAGTGAACACCTACATGGAGTAGGCACCCCCTAATCATGGAATTAATTGAAATTCCCAAGTGTTTTAATTTTCGAGAGAAACAAAAGCTCCCACATTGTACATCTAGTAAATGTGATCTAATATTTTTCACTAAGTGAAATGGAGTAAAAGCATAGCATCACCAGAGCCATAGGGAACTCTAAAGACCATCTGGAGTCAGGGATGAAGAAACTGGAGCCCAGAGAAGTTAAATGATTTAAGGTCACATGGCTAGTTCGTGGCAGATTAGAGACTGAAACTGTGATCCCTGGTTTTGATTTCTAATGCAGTGACGTTTCCACTGATCCCAGAGTAAGGGGCTGATCATGCCCTACTACTCCAGGTTATAGATTGTCACCTGATCTATTGCATGCCTGCCATTAGATTTCTACTTGTAACTAAAAGTTGTCTAAACCAAGAGCTGGAATTGAGGTATATAAGGAAGAAAAGAAGCAAATAGATTTCCACCACCTCTCCTCCAAACACAAGTCTTTGACATTCTCTAATGATTAAAGGAGTAACTATCAGAGCTTAAAGGGGAAATTGTACCTTTTCAATGGAGAGTTCTAGAGGACATTACCGAAAACAAGTGATCAAACTTAACATCACTAATAGGAGAATAATGACGTCATATGCCTCCTGATAGGATGCAACAGTATATAGATTCACTTACTAAATGCTGTCCCAAAGATAACCTGTATCTTATCAAAACTTTAGGATTAACCTCTAAATTTACAGAAAATACTGGGAATAAAAGACAAGGTAAACAATACCATGAGGAAACAATCAGACAAAGCTAGAATGTGGGACATTCTAAAAGTCAACTAGCTTAGTCTCTTCAAAAAGTCAATATTATTTAAAAAAAAAAAGATACGGGAACTGTTCTAGATAAAAGAGACTTAACAGAGATAACAACCAAAATGCACTGTGTAGACTTTGATTAGATCTTAATTAAGAAAAAAAAAAGACACTGAAAAGACATTGCAGGGACAAATTTTAAAAACTGAACATGGATCAGATATTTGAAGATATTTAGGAATGAACAGTTAAGTTTCTGTGTGATATAATATGGTAGTTAAGAAGGAGAATATCCTTATTTTTAGGGGTGAATTGTCTAGAAATCCACAGCTTACTTTCACATGATTCAGCAACCAGAGCAAATAAACATATTATCATAGATAAAGATGGCAAAATGTTAACAATTGATTATTCTAGGTAATTATTATTTGAGTTACCTTGTACAACTCTTTCAACTCTTCTATGTGTTTGAAATTTAGAAAGTTGGAAGAAATAGGGTCAGGCTAACTTTTAAATTTTTTTTTGCTCAAGTATTTCTATAACAAAAATAGGAAAATGAGGTGAATGAAAGACTCTATTTTCTTCAATAACTTTTATTGTGCCCTACACAATAGTAGGTGTTAAATAAATATTAGGGATTAAGTAAATGATTGCTGATTTTGAATTCATATGACCAACACTGCTGAGAGTTAAATTATCCTTCAATAGAGGGCTGATTAAATAAATGATGGTGTGTCCCTACAATGAAAAAACCAGGCAACCATTTTCGTTTAAATGAAGAAATTCTTTAAGCACTAATTTAGAAAGATCTCCAAGATATATTTTTAGCTGAAAAATGCAAGGTGCAGACAGTGTGTATAGGCCAAAAGTTATGTTAATATATTTTCTAATATATGAATATACTATCCCTGAAAGAACACACACAAACCTTCCTACTGCATCTGTGAAAAACCCACAGCTACCACCATGCTCAACGAAAGCTTTCCTCCTAAGATCAGGAAAAAGAAAATGATATGCACTTTTCACCATTTCTATTCAACATTGTACCAGAAGTTCTAACTAGTGCAGTTAGGCACAGAGAAGCAATAAAAGACATTCAGATTGTAAAACAAGAAGTAAAACTATATCTATTCACAGAAAACATGATGTTTTATATTGAAACCACTAAAAAAATAAAATCCACCAGAAAAACTATTGGAGCTAATAAAAAAGTTCAGCAAAGTTGCAGAATACAAGATCAATATACAAAAATCAATTGTATTTCCATACACTAGCAACAAACACCCACTAGGAAGGCAATAAAAAAATAAAAACAGAAAATAATGAGTGTTGGTGAGGACACAGAGAAATTGGAACCTTCATACACTGGTGGTGGGAACAGTAAATGGTGCAGTTACTGTGGAAAACATCTTAGCAGTTCCTCAAAAAGTTAAACATAAGGCTTCCCTGGTGGCGCAGTTGTTAGGAATCCACCTGCCAATGCAGGGGACACGGGCTCAACCGCTGGCCTGGGAAGATCTCACATGCCACGGAGCAACTAAGCCCACGTGCCACAACTACTGAAGCCTGCGCGCCTAGAGCCCACGCTCCGCAACAAGAGAAGCCACCACAATGAGAAGCCCACGCACCGCGACGAAGAGTAGCCCCCACTCACCACAACTAGAGAAAGCTGCGCACAGCTTGCACAGCAACGAAGAACCAAAGCGGCCAAAAAAAAAGAGTTAATGAGGTACCATCGGTCCAGCAATTCCACTCCTAGGAACATATTCGCCTACACACAAACTTGCACGTCAGCATTCACAGCAGCATTATTTATAACAGCTGAAAGCAGAAAACAACCCAAATGTTCGTCAGTGGATGAATGGATAAAAAATGTGGTGTATCCATACAATGGAATATTACTGAGTAATAAAAAGGAATGAAGGTCTGATACGCGCTAAAACATGGATGAACCTTGGAAACATTACGCTAAGTGAGAGAAGCCAAAAACACAAGTTGCCACACATTGTATCATCCTATTTATATTAAATGTCCAATGCAGTGGTTGCCAGGGAGTTGGGGGAGGGGGAATTGGGAGGTGTATAAAGTTTCATTTTGATGTGATGGGGTATCCTGAAATTAGATTGGGTTGATATTTGCAAAACTCTGTGAATATACTAAAAACCATTGAATTATATACTTTAAGACGGTTAAAACGATGAATTTTATGTTTTATGTAAATATGTTTTACTTCAATTAAAAAACATTTTTTTTAAGTATTAGGTGGCTTCCGTGGGGGAGCAGTGATTAAGAATCCCCCTGCCAATGCAGGGGACACAGGTTTGAGCCCTGGTCCGGGAAGATCCCACATGCCAGAGAGCAACTAAACCCGTGCACCACAACTACTGAGCCTGCACTCTAGAGCCCGCGAGCCACAACTACTGAGCCCATGTGCCACAACTACTGAAGCCCATGCGCCTAGAGCCCGTGCTCCCAACAAGAGAAGCCACCACAATGAGAAGCCTGCACATCACAGTGAAGAGCAGCCCCCGCTCGCCGCAACCAGAGAAAAGCCCACGCGCAGCAACAAGACCCAACACAGCCAACAATACAATAAATGAGATAAGGGACTTCCCTGGCGGTCCAGTGGTTAAGACTTTGCCTCCCAATACAGGGGGTGTGGGTTTGATTCCTGGTCAGAGAGCTAAAATCCCACATACCTCTCGGCCAAGAAACCAAAACATAAAACAGAAGCAATATTGTAACAAATTCAATAAGGCTTTAAAAATGGTCCACATCAAAAAAGAAAAAAAAGGATAAAATAAATAAATTTATTTAAAAAAATTTTTTTTAAGTATTGGGCCCCAGAGAAGGGAACTGAATGAAGGGGGAGAAAGCATAGGAGGGAAATATTCACTTTGTACACTCTCCTGTCCCTTTTGAATTTTGTACAACGTGAATTTCTAAAACACACAAAAAATGTAAAGATTTAAAAAATAAATTTCTGGGCTTCAACTTTTACTGACAAAAGGTAGTAAACTCCAGATCTGGGGATTAATGGATGATTAAACCAGATTTTAAAATTGCCAACTTTCAGAGCCTTTAGAAATACGATAGCTTCTCCTATGTCTAGGCAGACATGATTGTTTCTGCCTATGGATCAGATCATCTTTCAAAGCCCCTTTCCATCCTACATTCTAGAAGATCAAGATTTCTGAGTGATGAGACTGGGTGGTATAATTCCCTTCCTCAATCAATAACAAAGGATAGTTACACATTATAAAGTTAACCCCATTTACCTCTGCCATGTTACTATGTGATGTGAGTATCAGGCTGCTTCCACTGGTACCCATTCATTCCTCAGATGAACTGGGCTGAATTCTCTCCGTGTGTGTGTGTGTGTGTGTGTGTGTGATTTTCAGAGTCACTAAAGATCAATGAAAATACAGACACCTACACCACACCTAGACTCACTGAATCAGAATCTCAGTACCTCGGTGGGCAGGACCCAAGAATGGGTATTTTAAACCACTGTCCTACTCAAAAGAAGTGCAATGTTAGAAGCAGGTGAAAAGAGTCCAGAGGTGGGAGGCGCCTTACTTAGCTTTCATATACCTAAAGGTTCTACCTCTAGGACAAGGAGTCAGCCATTTATGAGAGGGATCTTTCCCAGGACCTCGCCTGCCTCAGGTCTTAAATTTCTTCATTGCAAGGAGCTACTCCTGTGGGTTAAAGCAAGGTAAAACAGGGGCTTCCCTGGTGGCGCAATGGTTAAGAATCTGCCTGCCAATGCAGGGGACACGGGTTTGAGCCCTGGTCTGGGAGGATCCCACATACCGCAGAGCAACTAAGCCCACGTGCCACAACTACTGAGCCCGTGAGCCACAACTACTGAAGCCCACGCGCCTAGAGCCCATGCTCCGCAACAAGAGAAGCCACTGCGATGAGCAGCCAGTGTACCACAACGAAGAGCAGCCCCCGCTCACGACAACTAGAGAAAACCCTTGCGCAGCAGTGAAGACCCAATGCAGCCAAAAATAAACAGGTAAATAAATAAATTTTTAAAAGTAAATAAATAAATAACCTAATTAAAAAAAAAAAGCAAGGTAAAACATTAAGCAAATATCAGTTCCTAGGGTCTCAGTATGAAGTACAGTATGAGTTTGCTTTCAAACCCATTAACTGACTGCAAGGCTCCTAAAGGCCAGGACACATTAGAGGAAAGTTTTACTGTGGGGTTAAGACAGGGATAGGGTCACAGCAAAGCATCACTGACTTAGCCCAGCAAGTCAGAGAGACGCTCGTCACTGTGCGTGGGGCGTGTGGGTGGGGTAGAGGTGACGTCTTGGGAAGTTTGCAGGAGTATTAGTTATACACTCTTCGTGTACAAACCACCCTAAAATTGGTGGCTTAAAACAACGGTTTAGTATTTCTCACAACTCTGTGGCTCATACAGGTCTCACCTAAGCTCACTCCCATGGCTGCACTCAGCAGGGGGGTCAGCTGGCGCTGGACTCCAGTGGGCTCAGCAGGGCAATGTCCTGGGCCTCTCTCCTCTCACGATCTCTCATAGCATGCTGGTTGCGGGGCAGGGTTCCAAGAAGCAAAGGCAGAAGAGGAAAGTCCTCTTAAGGCTCCTAAACTTGCATACAGTCACTTCTGGTACATTCTGTTGGTCAGTGCAAGGGCCTAGACCAGCCCAGATTCAAAGTGTGGACAAACAGCCTCTCCCTTTTCACGAGAGCAGCTGTCAAATATCTTTGCCACATTTTTCAATCTACCACAGAAGGCAATATGAAGACCCTAGACATTCAGAGAAGAGGCTTCAAATTTGATGAGGGGAAGTGAGAGAATATTGCTAAGAGGAGGTTCAAAGACACGAACACTGCCCAATGCAGATCTTTTCCTTGGACTCACCTACTGTACACACCTCCTTAAATCCAAAGGACGGAAGAGCCAGACAATACACGTCTCTGCCTTTCATTAAATCTACAATAGCAATTTCTATTTCCCAGTAAGGAAATTTGAGCTCTTAGCAACTCTAAACTGATTAAAGTCACATAAAATTTAGCATTCAAGTGCAAACAGAGACTGCTGGCTGGTCAAGAACGGGGATGGTCTCTCATACAGAGTCGAAGCATCTACAATTACTAAGGGTCATCATTTGGCCCCATTTTTACAGTGTTGTGCTTTTCACATATTCTATCATTTAATCTCTGTCCTATGACAAAGGTACCATTATGAGTCCCAATTTATTAATGAAAACAAGGCCGAGGGAAGCTAAGAGAGTTGTCCAAGGTCACTTGAGCTGGTAACGGCAGAGCCGGCATTCACACCCAGGTAGGCTGACCCAGTTCCCACTCTTTTAACCACAACACCACCCTGCATTTATAAGTGCTTGTTGCCGATGATGATAATGTAGATGGTGATGATGGCTTTGTTCTTTCAAAAACCAAGATATACAATGGTTTTCATTCTGCTTCTTGAAAAGAAATGATCGTGCAAAAATAAAAACATCCAAAGGAATACCATACAAACTACTACCGATGGTCATTTTCCACGGGAATACAGAAAACACCTATGGAGTGCTTCCTAGCTGGCGGTCACTGCTCTAGGTGCTTCTCTATGTCACTTGTCTTTAAGGTACATACTGTCCCCAGGGTACAAGATGAGAAAAGAGGGAAAACAGAGGTAATTAGACTTACCCAGGGTCACGCCACAGGTCCTGATTCTTAGGTTCTTCCTAAATTGCTACTTTTCAAAAGGATGTTTATAACATAGTTATTCTTTTCCTAACCATACCCTGTAAACAAAAATTAATTTGAAGATATTTTTCCAAAAACAGCCAAGCACAGGATTTGAACAAACACTAGCCAAGTTATCTTGTGAAGTTATCTCGATCAGAAACTTTCAGCCATTTGAGGACCAAAAGCTTCTCTGAGAATTTAAAAAACAAATTCCTCAAAGCCACCAAAAATGAAATATTCAGTAGTAATCTTTGATACAACCAGTTTACTTGGGAACAGACATAACAGTTCAGGGAACAGAAATTATTTCAGATCTGAAGTCCTAGTAGGAAAAGCTGAAGGAAATAAGAATTGCACAGTTATAGGGAAAACCTTAGGTAATTATGGCTTTTTATAAAGGCTTTAGAGACTTTAATTCCCTTTAAAATAGAGAGACTGAGAGCCATTCAAAATAGAATTGTCACAGATAAAGCAAAGCATATCAGCAATATTAGGACAGATTTTCCTTCCCATTCTGCTCAGTTAAAAGGTTTCTATATTGGTCCAGGTGAACCTTTTGTCTTCCAGTGAGCATTGAGTATCAGGCTCTATCCAAGCTACTGATCACGTATGTTTTTGTTTTGTTTTGTTTTTTGTTTTTAAGGGAAGGGTCGCTGCCAGAACAGCGGGCTGACTTTCTGATAGGGGGAGCTGACCCCGACCACGGGTTATTTGCCTGTTTTGTTTGTTTGTTGTTTTTTGCGGTACGCGGGCCTCTCACTGTTGTGGCCTCTCGCGCTGTGGAACACAGGCTCCGGACGCGCATGCCCAGCGGCCATGGCTCACGGGCCCAGCCGCTCCGCGGCATGTGGGATCCTCCCAGACCGGGGCACGAACCCGTGTCCCCTACATCGGCAGGCGAACTCTCAACCACTGCGCCATCAGGGAAGCCCCTGATCACGTATGTTTTACACAGCATAAAATTCACTCGTATTCAGTGTATAATTCAATGATTTTTAGTAACTTTACCAAATGGTGCAACCATCATCATCAGTCAGTTTAAGTATAGTTTCATCTCCCCTAAGAAGCCCCCTCATGCCCACTTACGGGTGATCTCTGTTCCCAGTCCTAACCTCAGACAACCACTAATCTAGTTTCTGTCTAGAAATTTGCATTTTCTGGTTATTTCATGTTCATACAATATGTGCTCGCCTGTGTGTGGCTTCTTTCACTTAGCATGTTTCTGAGGTTCTGACATAGCCCGTGTCCATAGTTTGCTCCTTTTGGGGGCTGAAAAGTATTCTGTCGCATGCACTGGCCACACTGTGTTTATACATTCGTCAGTTAATGGACAGCGGGTTGTTTCTAGTTGGGGACTATTATGAACAAAGCTTCTCTGAACACTCAGGTGGGATTCTTTCTGTGGATACATGTTTCCATTTCTCCTGAGTAGACACGTAGGAGTAGAACTGCCGGGCACATGGTAGTTTTATGTTTAACTTTTTGAAAGATTGCCAAACTATCTTCCAAAGTGGTGTGGCCGGTTTTTGAGACGAGGAAGATCATTTGCTCGGAACTGGTCTAAAACCCAGCTGCTACTTTCTACTCAAACAGAAGCACTAGCCTGCCCTTCAGTGAGCTCCAGTCTGGATTACAGCTGTGAGGATAATAAGGGTTAGGGACAGAACTGCTGGAGTCACCATGATAGCTTTCCCTGGGCGGAAAGACTTCTCCCTAGGGAGAGTTTCTAAGAAAAGTCGTCATGGGCATGCAAAATTTAAAGGAACAGAAAATGATTCCCATATAAGGCAGCCTGTAGTAACTGCTTACTGGATCCAGAGTTTCTGTTTGGGATGACGAAGAGTTCTGGAAATGGATAGTGGTGATGGCTGCACAACATCACGAATATACTTAATGCTACGGAATATTGCACACTTAAAAAATGATTACGATGGTAAATTTTATGTTACGTATATTTTGCCACAATTTTTTAAAAAGCAAAAAACAGCATCTGGTCACATCATTCCTTTGCATAAATCCTTCACTGTCTTCCCACTACACTGAGAATAAAATTCAAACTCCTCACCAAGGCCTGTAACATCCTGCAGAATCTGGCTCCCGCCCGTCTTTCCACCTCTGCCATTCTTGGTCACGTTGGCCTCCTTTCTCCTTCTGGAACCTTGAGCCTTTCCTGCCTCTAGGCCTTTGCTTCTGCTGGTCCCTCCCTCCAAGGCGCTTCCCAGTTCTCCTGGTGGACTCGGCCTCACCCTTCAAGCCTCAACTCAAATTCAGGGAGACCCTCCTTAGGTAGCCTCTTAGGTAGGTCTGTCTGTCTCTCTCCCTCCATGCTTTGTTTATTTCCTTCCTAGCATTTACTACAGGCAGTAATTCTCTTGTACTATTTTTTTGTCTACCTCCCCCAATGGAAGTAAGCTCCATGGTGGCGACTTCCTTCTCTGTTTTGCTTACCAGCTACCCCTAGCACAAACATACTGCCTGGTACAGAGCAAGCCTTTGAAAAATATTTGTTGACTATGATAAATAAATAAAAAGAGCTCTCAAGTGTCAAGGAATGAGACTTAATTGCATTTTTAACTATGTTAAGCTTGCATTTAAACATTCATTTTGAAGTTGATTTTTTAATAAAAAATAATAGCTCTCACTGGCCTAGTTTCACACTAATGATTTTTACAAGACTCTTTCCCACATACGAGTGTGATAAAAAAAATAATCTGGGAAGATTTATTTGCCTTGTATAAATTATTACTTTTTAAAAACCACTTATAAGAGTTAGACAAAAAAGATTAAGATATTTCTGAAGCTCCTTTACACACAAATTATATATTTTTTAAAAAGATCATAGAAAAAGGAATCACACACCCTTCTAATAAAACATTTTCCATAACTCCTTTGCTTAAAGTCAAAAGGATGAATACTAAATTCTAAAATTATAATGGGGAGTGGACAAAAAAGTTCCCAAGAGAGATGGAAGAAAACTGAATTCACATATTAAAATTCTATAATATCTGTAGAGCCTTCACTCTTGTAGTAAGGCTACATGGTAAGTTTACTATTATAACAAAAGTGACAAATTCAGAATTACTTACCCAATGGCAATGCGTCTATTGGTCAAAACTGCAAAATGTAAGGAATCCACTCTAAGTCCGATCCTCTATCCTCTGGGTATTCAGTGCCCTACCACTATTGCACCCTGCCTTCAAGTGTCATCTAAGGCAGCATTCCATCATCTTGTCCCAGTTAAAACCTACTTATTCTATGTCCAATCCTTCAAGCCAGTGCTATAGGCAGAAAATCTGATAAACTAAACCATAACAATGTGTTAATGGAACCCAAAACATTTATGTACCACCACGGATTGTCCACTAACATATGTTAGCAGTGGCCTCTTAAAGACAAAGCCTTAATAAGAAGGCATGGCTGCATGGCTTCAGTAGTGAAATCCAGGGAGCACCGGAGGAGACAAAGGTTTCAGATGAAAAAGCAGAGCCTGCGGCACCCACAAAACACGGAAAGGGGAGATGACCAGTAGGTTTTTGGATTTGTGAGTCTGAGACTCAGGAGAGAGATTTGGGCTGGAAAAAAATAGACTTGGGAGCATCAGCCCATGAATGATCATTGGAACCAGGACAGCATGAGTACCTCAGATTGTCCGAGAAAAGTGTGTCCAGTTAGAGGAGAGAATCACTCCTCTTGGCTTCTGCTGGCACCCTTTCGTCTGCCTCTCTCCCAGAGCCTGCTGCCATTCCGGCCACCTCCATTCTTTCTCAATTCAGCAGCAAGAGTGGTCCTTTTGATGACTTGATTCTTTTCCTCAAAACTCCCCAAAGTCCACCCCCAACTCCCTGAGAAAAGACCAAGTCTTCACAACGGCTTACAAGGACTACAGGATCTGGAGCCCGATGTTTCTCTGACCTCACATCCTAGCGTTCACTGCATCCCACCACCGGGGGCATTCTTCCTGTCCTCAGACACCCCAGGCTCGCTCCTTGCCTTAGGGTTTTTACACTTCTGTGCTCTCTGCCCGGGATGCTTTTCACTTGTCCTATTTTTTTTTTTTTTAATTGGGGTATAGCTGTTTTGCAATGTTGTGTTAGTTTCTACTGTACAGCAAAGTGCAGTTCCCTGTGCTATACAGCAGGTTCTCATTAGTTATCTATTTTATACATATTACTGTATATATGTCAATCCCAATCTCCCAATTCATCCCACCCCCTTTTCCCCCTTTGGTGTCCAAACGTTTGTTCTCTATGTCTGTGTCTCTATTTCTGCCTTGCAAACAGGTTCATCTGTACCATATTTCTAGATTCCACATATATGCATTAATATATGATATTTGTTTTTCTCTTTCTGGCTTACTTCACTCTGTATGACAGTCTCTAGGTCCATCCAGGTCTCTACAAATGATCCCATTTCGTTCCTTTTTATGGCTGAGTAATATTCCATTGTATATATGTACCACATCTTCTTTATCCAGTCCTCTGTCTATGGGCATTTAGGTTGCTTCCATGACCTGGCTACTGTAAATAGTGCCACAATGAACAATGGGGTGCATGTGTCTTTTTGAGTTATGGCTTTCTCTGGGTATATGTCCAGTAGTGGGACTGCTGGGTCATATGGTAATTCTATTTTTAGTTTTTTAAGGAACCTCCATACTGTTCTCCATAGTAGCTGTATCAATTTACGTTCCCACCAACCATGCAAGAGGATTCCCTTTTCTCCACACCCTCTCCAGCATTTAATGTTTGAAGATTTTTTGGTGATGGCCATTCTGACCAGTGTGAGGTGATACCTCATGTAGTTTTGATCAGGCTCCCTGACTTCAAACTATACTACAAAACTACAGTAATCAAGACAGTATGGTACTGGCACAAAAAAAGAAATATACATCAATGGAATAGGATAGAAAGTCCAGAGATAACCCCACGCACCTATGGTGAACTAATCTATGACAAAGGAGGCAAGAATATACAATGGAGAAAAGACAGTCTCTTCAATAAGTGGTGATGGGAAAACTGGACAGCTACATGTAAAAGAATGAAATTAGAACACTCCCTAACACCATACCCAAAAATAAACTCAAGGGGCTTCCCTGGTGGTGCAGTGGTTAAGAATCTGCCTGTCAATGCAGGGGACATGGGTTCGAGCCCTGGTCCAGGAAGATCCCACATGCCATGGAGCAACTAAGCCCGTATGCCACAACTACTGAGCCTGCACTCTAGAGCCCATGAGCTACAACTACTGAGCCCACGTGCCGCAACTACTGAAGCCCACGCAACTAGAGCCTGTGCTGTACAACAAGAGAAGCCACCGCAATGAGAAGCCCATGCACCGCAACCAACAGTAGCTCCCACTTGCTGCAACTAGAGAAAGCCCGTGCGCAGCAACGAAGACACAACGCAGCCAAAAAAAAAAAAACTCAAAATGGATTAAAGACCTAAATGTGAGACCGGACTCTATAAAACTCTTATAGGAAAACATAGGAAGAATACTCTTTCACCTAAATCACAGCAAGATCTTTTTTGACCCACATTCTAGAGTAATGGAAATAAAAACAAAAATAAACAAATGGGACCTAATGAAACTTAAAAGCTTTTGCACAGCAAAGGAAACCATAAACAAGACGAAAAGACAACCCTCAGAATGGGAGAAAATATTTGCAAACGAATCAACGGGCATAGGATTAACCTCCAAAATATACAAACAGCCCATGCAGCTCAATATCCAAAAACTGGAACAACCCAATACAAAAATGGGCAGAAGAGCTAAATAGACGTTTCTCCAAAGAAGACATACAGATGGCCAAGAGGCACATGAAAAGCTGCTCAACGTCATTAATTATTAGAGGGATGCTTTTCTAGATACCCACAGGTCAGTTCCTTTCCCTTTTTTAAGGCTTTGCTCCAATATAATAATCTCAGAAATGCCTATTCTGATCTATTCTTTCTTTAAATTCCCACCTCCCCCTACCCTATACTCCCTACCCCCCTGTTCTGTTTATTTTTTCTAAAACACTTATTAACGACTAGTTTTGTAATGATTTATTTTATTATGTGTACACTTACAAATTTCTCCAACTGCAGGGAGTTTTGCTTGTTTTGTTCGCTAATGTGTCCCAAGTACCTAGAATAATGCCTGGCATACAGTAGGCTCAATATATATTAGTTGACTGTCAAATGAAATCTAAGAGAGAATCCTGAGGACTTGAACATTAAATGTTAGGCAGAAGATCAGCACGCACCTCTCCCCTCCCACTCCCCACAAAAGAAATTGACAAGAAACGTCCTGAAAGACAAAAGAAAATTAGGAGATTATGATTTAAATGAATAAAAGGGAGAAGATGTTTCAAGAACAAAGAGGTGGTCAAGAGTGTCAAATGCTGACCAAGAGTCAAATGAGACGAAGACTGAAAGACATCTAGTGGATTTAGTAACGAAGAATGTGTTCACCTTCGAGAGAGAAATTTCAGTGACATGTAGTAGCTAAGACACAGGAAAAATTTCAACAGAGCTTACTGAAAGTTAAGAGAAAAGAAAAATTTAAACCATGAAATCATCAAGCTTATAAAATACAGATATTAGATTTTACAGTTTGTTTCAGTTGTTGATGTATAACAAACCATCCCAAAACTTAATGATTTAAGACGGCAACAATTAGATTATCACTCACGATGTGAGTTGGTTGGATTCAGCCAGGCAGTTCTTCTGCTTCACATGATGGCAGATGAGGTTGCAGTCATCTAAGGCAGCAGTCGGCAAACTTTGCTATAAAGGGCCAAATAGTAAATATTTTAGGCTTTGCGGGTCATAAGGTCTCTGTCACGGCTTTTCTACTCTGCCATTGTAGTGAGAAAGCAGTCATAGATAATATATAAACAAATGGGCATGGCTGTGTTCCAGTAAAACTTTATTTACAGAATCAGATGGCAAGCCACTTTTGGCTGAAAGCCATAGTTTTCTCACCCTTGATTTAGGGGCTGAGATAGGGTGACACATCCAAGGTGGCTCACTGCTGCAGTGCCTTGTTACTCCTCAGTGTGGCTTCTGCATGTGGTTTGGGCTGTTACAGCACGGTGGCTGGTTCCAAGAATGAAAAGCGGACGTTGACAAGGCTTCTAAGGTTTAGCCCTGGAACTTTCACACCAGGAGGCATGGTTCACTGGAGGCTTACCAAATGTAACAGACAACCACACAACTCTCAGAGTTTTGCTTATTAAAGCTGTGCTCCACTGTACATTCCATCCAGGGACCCTCACCTAAGGAAAAGACTCGGTGACTTGTAAAGCCATCCTTTCCATCACCAATCCTTTCAAGAGTTCTTTATTTTTTTTTTGTACCATCAACTGAAAGACTGTATGATTTATTATTTTAAGACAGCCTGAGGAATTATTTCCTTTCCATTAGCCTGGGAAACTCTAGGTCTCCTGACACCCACCCTTGAAAATGCAATTTCCAACACACTGTACTTAAGCTATAAAGCACAACCCACTAAACTTAGATGATGAGTATAACACAAAAGGGGTATTAGTAGTAAGATGAAAACATCCATACTTAACTACTTGAAGGTCTATCAGAGTGATGTTATTTTGCAAAAGTAAGTGAATTATAATCTATGTGTTCTATATATTATATTCATATGTAATATATCATGTAACACATGCATATATGAACATATTATCTATATGTTCTATATGTAATCATAAGTTATGTTATAATCTATATGAATAAATATTCATTTACTCTCTCATCAATTTAAAAATTATTTCTTGAACACTTATTAACTGTTAGATCTTTACTGCGTTGTGGTGATTACAGCCATCACCTTGTTCTTAACGCAGGCTGTTAACCTATTAGGTAACCTTGAGCACACAGTAAAACAAAGACTGCATGAAATCAGATAATTTCCAGGGGACTGAAAAAAAAGGGAGGAATTTAATTATCATAAAATTATTGAACCACAGGAGAACTGAGTGCATATACATAATTTTAGGTTGATATTCTAGTGAACCAATATGGTTTGATGTATCCAGACTACTTTAATCAAATACTATTGTTATATTGATAAGAAAATAATACTTGAATACCTACGAGAAGAACTGATTCTACCCTTTAAAACTATGACCAAAAATTACTAAACATGCTGTCAGGGATGTGTGGTTGTATGCCAGGGCAACAAGACACTACCAGGTGAACATATCTCATCTTCTCCGTGTCAATTTTAGTTTAATATTTTGGGAGAAAAAAATTTTAACTGATGAGGACTTTATAATTCTTATCACAATACAGTGAAATGACACAATATTTTAAAGGCCTTTACAGGTGAAAATTAAAACAATCTCGGTTAAAAAACAGTCAGGTGAAAGTGGAAATAAAAACCACAACAGGAGTATTTCTTAAAAAAATAAAGCACTATATATGAGAATTTTTGGCAGACATTAGAGCAGTGATCAAAGAGAAATTCATAACCTCAAATACTTATATTCATAAAGATAAAACAAGTGAATGACACCCCAGCTCAAAAAGCTAGAAAAACAAAGTCAACCAAATAACTTAAGGAAAGCAGTAATACATATTAAAGCAGAAATTAAAATCCCAGAAAAATAAGAGAACTAATTAATAGATGAAAATGGTTCCTTGGAGGTGAGGGGCACACTGGCTAACGTAAAGGAAAAAAGCACAAATATAGAAAAAAGGAAAGTGAGAAATGTCTTAACATGAAGGAAATTTTAAAAATCATGGAAGACTACATTGTACAATCCTACACAAACAAATTTGAAAACTTAGATAAAATGAATAACTTTCTAGGAATACAATTTTACAAAATTGACCCCAGTAGAAAGAAAATTCTTAAGCAGACATATTTCCATTAAAATTTTTAAGGACATTTTAAAGAACCACCCCATAAAAAAATCATCACGCTCAGATAGTTTCAGAGAGGAATTCTACCTAATCTTGAAAATTGGAGTAATCACAATGCTATGTGAATTATTTCATAGCACAGAAAACAGAAATGTTTAACTTTTGTATAAAGCAAGATTAACATTCCTACTTAAGCCTAATAAGTATAGCATATACACAAACTTAAAGATGAGTCTCACGAATACTGATACCAAAAAAAAAAAACACACCTAAATAAAACATTAGCAAACAGGATCCAATAACACGATTGAGTGGAATTTATATGAGGAGTGCAAGAATGGTTCGATATTAAGAAATCCTTTAATGTAATTCACCATATTAATATAAGAAGGACATTTGTATGATTGTTTTCAATAAATGCTGAAAAGGCTTTTGATACAATTCAACACTCATTCCAATACTAAATAAAATAGGAAGATGGATATTTCCTTAACACAATAAAAAAAATACCTAAGTCCAAAAGCCAGCTTTCTATTTAATTGGGAAACACTAGAGACATTCCCACCAAAGTCAGGTATATGGCAAGGATGCCAACTATCTCTACTACTACATGTTTAACACCATATGTGAGGTATCAGCCAATGCAATTAGACAGGAGGAAGCAATTTGAATTATAAAAATTGGAAACTGAGAAGTAAAACTACATTTGCAGATGACATGATATTATACTTGCAAAAGCCAAGTGGTCCAAAGATAAAACTAACTTAAACAAAAAAAGCAGTTCAATAATATAGCAGGATATAAAATTAACCTACAGAAAACAATAGGTACATATACACAAACAATGACCAGCTAAAAGGGGTAACAAAAACAAAACCCCATTTACAATAGCAACAACAACAAAGATAAAATATTTAGATATTAACAAGAAATGTGTAAAAGTTATAAGAGGAAATCCCATATGAGCATTCCTGAAACATGCAAAAGTATACTTCATGGAAAGACATTCCTTGCTTTTGGGAAGTATCACCCATCATAAATGTGTCACCTACCCCTAAATTATAAATGTAATGCAATTCCAAAAAAAATACTAATAAGTTTTTGTTTCTGACACTGAACAAGTTGATTCTAAACTTCATATATATGTATATTTTTTTATTGGGGTATAATTGCTTTACAATGGTGTGTCAGTTTCTGCTTTATAACAAAGTGAATCAGTTATACATATACATATGTTCCCATATCTCTTCATATATATTTTTAAAAATAAAGTGCAAAAGAATAGGTAGAAAAATTGAAAAATAAAGGCAAGGAGGGAAGACTAGCTCTAATAGCATTGAAACATACTATAAAACCTCTATAATTAAAGCTGTGTGATATTGGAGCATAATATAGACAGATTAGCAGAAAAAATAGGAAGTCCAGAAACAGACCCAAGTATATACGGAAATTTAGCACTAGACTATATATTCAGGATAAATACCCAGAAGTGAGATTGATGGGGCAGAGAGGAAATATAGTTATTTTTAGATATTTAGATACTTTTAGATATTATTGCTTATTTTCTCATGGGCTCACCAACAGTGTGTCTTGTCAAGGTTTTGAATGTTTGCCAATTAGATAAATGAAAGTGGTATCTCAGTGCAGTTTTAATTTGCATCCTCTTATTATGAATGAAATTTGATCTCTTCATTTGTTCAAGAGCATTTTGCATATCTTTATATCTTCCTTTTTTAATGAAGGAATTTACATACAGTAAAATGTACAGATATAAAGTGTTCAGTTCAATGAATTTTGACAATTGAATACATCTGCGTACACACCACTCAGAACAAGATCTAGAATGTTTCTATCACCCCAGAGAATCCCCTTGTGTTCCTTTCCAGCCAGCCCTCCCACCCGCTCCAGAGGCAACCACTTTCTGATTTCTATCACCATAGATTAGTTTTGCTTGTTCTTGGACTTTGTGTAAATGGAATATACATTATGTTTATCTATTTTGTATATGTGTCTGATTCTTTTGCTCAATGTAATTTTTTTAACATCTTTATTGGAATATAATTGCTTTACATTGTTGTGTTAGTTTCTGCTGTAACATAACTTTTTTGATTCATCCATTAATCCATGTTGAGCATTAGTTCATTTCTGCTTATTACTGAGTACAATTCCATTCTATGCATATAACACAATGTTTGCAAAATTAAATTTTATCCTCCATATGGTTTCTCATTGCTGAGGAATGGAGTTGCAAATATGGAAAGGGAGAAGGATAGAATGAATCCTGGGCTGTTTGATTGGAATTGGAGCTATCAGTGTGAACTCACAGCTTTGAATATGTATAGACAGATGTAGAAATAACTACAGATATGTGTGGGTATATGTATGTGCATATACATATGTATGTATATGCATGTATGTGCATGTGTGTGTATGTATATACATGTATATACATAGATGTATTCCCTGGCTCTGACAGCATGGAAGCAGTGTCATACCAATAGTAATGAGTACACCCACCACCTATGCCTTGGTTTCTAAATACCATCCTTCATGAAAAAGACTCGGCGCCCTTTGGAGAAATGGCTGATTCCAGGGCTGAGGCAGAGAAAGTACAGGGTCAGTCTGGAATATCTTCTTCCAGACATTAAGAACACTCTCAAAAACTGACGTAGCTATCTCAAAAGGACAGAGGAGGTGGTGTGAAGGAACTTTCTCTGGCCAAACTTCAGACAATGTGAGCATCAAAACGCATAAAAACAAGAAGAGATTATAACACATTAAATTTTTAAAAATCCACAAGTCCCTATTGTTACTAAAAATAAAAAATAAATGTTGCGTAGACGGAAAGGTTTTTTAAAAGACAGAATAATACCAACTCAAAAATGTAAGAAGAAATGATAGAAAGAGAAAAATCACCATTTTATAATCACCAGAGGAATAACTGATTCAGACAAAAATCACCATAGTGTAGAAGGCCGCTGGAAAACAGGACATTTACGTGATCTCATGTGAATTCCTTATTAATTATGCAGGGGAAATGTACTGTTATAATGGTGGACTCAGCACGCACCATATTAACCAAGTGATCAAAGTGAACACTGCCAATAATTGCACACACCGATGTCATGTGTCCCTGAGGGGATGCACTGAGAAGTACATAGTATTCCATCCAAAAATGTTGAATCTCATCATAAGGAAAGAATCAGAGAGTTCCAATTTAAGGGACGTTTGGCAACTGGAGCTTGGGCTCCAAAAATATCAATGGCATGAAAGACAAAAAGAGGAGACTAAAGAAATAAGGAAACCAAATGCAATGTGTCATCCTTGACTGGATCCCAGAGCAGGGGAAGAAAAAAACAACAAACACTTTAAAGGACATTATTGAGATACTTGGGGAAATTTGAATATGAGCTGTATGTTAGATAATATTATTGCATCAATGTCAAATTTCTTGAGTATAATAATTAAATTGAGGTTACATAAGAGAATGTTTCTGTTCTTTGGAGGTATAACCTTAAGTACTTAGGGATGAAGTGTCATTGCACCTGCAACTAACTATTAACTGGTTTAGCGGGGAAAAAAAGGGAAATATCTTTAGGTTCTTTTGTGTGTATCTTTCCATAGGTATGTGTGAAGAGAGAGAAATAAAGTGGATGTGGCGAAATGTTAACAACAAATCTGATGAAAATGGGTGTTGATTGTACTATTTTCTTTTTAACTGTTCTGTAGGTTCAAAATAAACATTTGGGAAAAAACATTATTTTTAAACTAAATGGATTCAATACAAGTCACAAAATATTTTTCGTTTCAAACAGGAGACTTCCAAAAGATGTTTAGACTGACCATGCTTGCTTTGAGCTATGACCCTAGACTCCCCAGGAAATAAACACTACCTTCAAGGTCACTTCAAGGTGAACAGTCCTTCAATGGGGAGGTTCAAGGAGCTTGGGGGGGGGGATAGGATGCATCCCTTTGGGGCTGGCTGGATGCCTCCGTTCATTAGAATAGGTCAAGGTCACTGCTGGGAGTGAAACTGTGTTTCATCTCCACAGCCATCTCTTCCAGTTCTTCTGGCAGGAGCCACTATTCCTTCGAGGAACTGGGATTCCCACTCCACGTGCTTCCGTTGGAGATGCCAATCACGGGACCCTGTTCCGTAGCCAAAGGATCAATAAGTAATCCAAGGCTGGCCAAAACAGACCCCAGCCTCGTGGCCACAGAGATTAGCCCAGGGAAGGGTATGTGACCTAAGCTGGGCCCATCAGGCTCCTATCCTGATATTTTGTTAGTGGATGCCCACCTTCCTCTGGGTTCCTTTGGACAGGATAATGAGAATCTGGAGCTGTCTGTTCCAGCAACAAAAAGAGTCGAGACCACCACGCTCAGTTGCTGTGCTGTGCTGCAGAGTGAGGTACTGGCTTTGCTTTGGCATCATAGTTCAATTCACTGCAGCTCCATGATTACTGTTCCCTCGTGGACCTTGTGACTGCTGGGTCACCTGGTCCTGATTTAGAGTTGTCTCACCTTACCCTCGGTTTTGTTTTCCACTGTTTCAGTTACCCTCGGTCAACCGCAGTCTGAAAATGTTAAGTGGAAAATTCCCAAAGTAAACAATTCATAAGTTTGGGGAGGGGGTTGTTTCTTGCTTTGTTTTTGTTTTTGCTGCACCGTGTGGCTTGTGGGATCTTAGTTCTCTGACCAGGTATCGAACCCAGGCCACAGCAGTGAAAGCACCGAATCCTAACCACTGGACCGCCAGGGACTTCCCAACAATTCATAAGTTTTCAATCACATGCCCTTCTGAGTAGCGTGATGAAATCTCACGCCATCTCGCCCCATCTCGTGATATCTCTCCCAGGACACGAGCCATCCCTTTGTCCAGCGTATCTTGCCTGTCAGCCACTTAGTAGGCCTCTCAGTTATCAGATCTACTGTCGAGGTATCACAGTGCTTGTGTTCAAGTGACCCTTATCTTCCTTAATAATGGCCCCAGAGCGCAGAAGTAATGATGCTGGCACTTCGGATAATGCCAAAGAGACGCCACAAAATTCTTCCTTTAAGTGAAAAGGTGAAAGTTCCCCCACTTAATGAGGAAAGGAAGAGAAATTATCTGCTGAGGTTGCTAAGATCTACGGTAAGAATGACTCTTCTGTTGGTGAAACTGTGAAGAAGGAAAAAGAAATTCATGCTAGTTTGGGTCTCAAACCTCAAACTGCAAAAGTTACAGCCGCAGTGCACGATAAACGCTTAGTTAAGACGGAAAAGGCTCTAAATTTGTACAATAAGGTATTCTGAGAGAGAGAAAGAAACCACCTTCGCGCCATGTTTATTACAGTGTGTTGTTATAATTGTTCTGTTTTATTTTTAGTTGTTCATCTCTTACTGTGCCTAATTAATAAATCAAACTTTTATCACATGTATATATGTATAGGAAAAAAACAGTTTATATAGGGTTTGGTACCTGTGTATCTGTGGTTTCAGGTATCCACTGGGAGTCATGGGACGTTTCCCCTAAGGATAAGGGGGGATTACTATACAGGGAGCATCTTATGCCACAGACTGAGCTCTATTTTATAGATCACGCGGCACATATGCATGCGGGCACACGTGAGCACACATACACACCCCTCTGCAAAACGCCTTCTTATTTGCCGAATCCCTACCCTCTCATAGGTCATTCATTCTTTCAACAAACATAGAAGACCAACCGTGAGCAGACGTGGAACGCAGCGCTGTGCGACGGCGGGGCCCAAACACCACCCTGATTGCCAAGAACTCCCCCAAAAGGCTTATCAACACGGCTCTGTGGGGCCCACGCCTAGAGATTTTGGAGACACTCTGCGTGTATTTAACAAGTCACCCAATGCCTATTCCAGTCTAGAAAACACTGCAGGGGGAGCCAGGGAAATCCAGGTGAACGCGGCTCAGAGCTTTGTCTCAGGGGGCATTAGATTAGCGGGGACGAACGCAGCAGAAGTCAGCGACGCGTCCAAAGCGAACACTGCAGAGCGTCAGCGGAGGAATCTAAAGCTAGCCGGAAGCGACGTGCGGCGGGGTCTTGCTCGTGGGGTCTCCCTTCCGGTTATCATGCCTGCTCTGTGTCTCAAAACAGTGCCTTCAGAGGGAGGACTCAGCCTGACGATTTCACAGCAAGTTCACGTCGGCAGTGGGGGAAATGAGGCCATTTAGGGAGCTGCTGCAGTTGCCTTGTGGTGGAGCTAGGTGTGGGGTGACGGAGGGGTGTGAGTGTGCGGTGGGTGTGTTGTAGCGTGTGTGCATGTACAGCCTCACCTAGGGCTCTTGACCTGCATGCGTTCACAACAACCTTTCAGAACCGTGTGTTCTCAGCAAGGGGACAGTGCTGATGGGACCACATAAAGCTCTAGGTGAGCTTTTTGCCAAATCAGAGTGTGCCGCTTATGGTAACCTTCTGGATGAAAATCACAGTGTGTTGTAATCATGATAACTGTAGTTTATTGGCCAAATTGTTACATGCCAGGGAACATAATAGCTGCTTTTTGTAATTCTCGTTTAATCCTCTCAAGAACCCCCTGAAATCAGTACTATTATCCTTATTTGACAGATGGGGAAATGAAACTTAGAAGCGCTAGTACAACCTTTTGTTTGAGTTCTTGAAGTGTGTTTGTAAGTGATCCTTAACAGATATTATAATCTAATGTATACCAATTAAGTTGCAAGATGTTTCCTCAACTATTACTTACTTGACAAATATTTATCGAGCACCCCTTATGTGCCTAGTTCCCTGCTAGATGTTATAGGAAAGACTGAAAAGTATCATAAATAGCTCTCTCCTTAGAAGCAGTTCATTTGGTCTGGAGGTAGAATCATAAAAGGATATTTTTGTGAGCTACTCTCCTTATTTGTGTTGCACTTTTACAGCAATAGTACTTGGACTTGTAGCTGTGTAAGTCTCTGCCCCTCCTTTGCCCCCTAGGGGTAAGGAAAACCATTTCACTCACCTTTGTATTCCTCGCACATAGCAGGTGTCTTATCAATGTTGGCTGAATCAATGAACTGTTCGTCTGGGAGTTGGAAGGTATGAATGAACATTCTAACCCTTTCCTTATTCAGAGGCTGGAGGGTTTCGTGCAACTTGCAAATGAACCCAAACCCAAAATAGAACACAGCTATTATTCAGCAAAAAAAGTTTTCAAAATAATGAGTATGTTCCATATGCAACCATTCTGAGGTACTTTTTAACCAACTTCCCTGAATGTCCCATGAGATGCTAATAAGTTTTTCTTAAAAAAGAAAATAATTCCACAGTCAAATACATCTGGGAAATGCAGGGCTCGGTAGGATTACAGGATTTTGTTTCTGCAGGAATACTCAGAGCCCATAATAGAGTACCGTGTACTGTGTATAAACCAAAAGATGCAGATGGGGAAATGAAGAATATACCATATATGATAAGCAATATTTTCCAAATTTCTCTGACAGTAGATTCTTTGGAGGAAGGGGTGAGGGGAGTAAAAAAAAGAGTTAATTGCAGGGCTGGAAGTAGTGTGAAGTGAGTGAGACACCTAGGGCACAACATTTAAGAAAGCCCCTACCTGTAATGTAAGCTGGTACAGCCACTGTGGAAAACAATATGGAGGTTCCTCAGAAAACTAAAAATAGATTTAGCGTATGATTCAGCAATCCCACTCCTGGGCATATACCCGGACAAAACTATAATTCAAAAAGATACATGCACCCCTATGTTCGTAGCAGCACTATTCACAATAGCCAAGACACGGAAACAACCTAAATGTCCATCAACAGATGAATGGATAGAGAAGATATGGTACATATATACAGTGGAATACTACTTTGCCATAAAAAAAGAAAGAATGCCACTTGCAGCAATATAGATGCAACTAGAGATTATCATACTAAGTGAGGTAAGTCAGAAAGAGGAACACAAACACCATATGATATCACTTATATGTGGAATCTAAAATATGGCACAAGGACTTCCTTGATGGTGCAGTGGTTAAGAATCCACCTAACAATGCAGGGGACATGGGTTCGAGCCCTGGTCCAGGAAGATCCCACATACTGCGGAGCAACCAAGCCCGTGAGCCACAACTACTGAGCCCGGTGCTACAACTACTGAAGCTCGCGCGCCTAGAGCCCGCACACTGCAATGAAGAGCAGCCCCCGCTCACCGCAACGAGAGAAAGCTCGCGTGCAGCAACGAAGACCCAACTCAGCCAAAAATAAATAAATAAATTTATTTTTAAAAATAAAATAAAATATGGCACAAATGAACCTATCTATAAGACAGAAACAAACTCACAGACATAGAGAACAGACCTGTGGTTGCCGAGGGGGAGGGACGCACTGGGAGTTTGGGGTTAGGAGATACAAACTATTAGATTTAGAATGGGTAAACAAAAAGGTCCCACTGTACAGCACAGGGAACTATACCCAATATCCTGGTAAAAACCATAATGGAAAAGAATTATTTGAAAAAAAGAACGTATATATGTGTATAACCGAGTCACTTTGCTGTACAGCAGAAATTAGCACAACATTGTAAATCAACTATACTTCAATAAAAAAAAAAAAAGCCCCCACCTGTGCAAAAGCACTTCCACAACACAAGAGTGAGCACATCCCTCAGTTTCACATCCTAGGTGCCTCACTGCCTCACCCGAGCCCCACAACAGAAAGAATGCCCGATATGACCACTGAAAGAACTCTGCCATAAACACGATTAGGGAAATGTTCTCTGGCCACTCCTCATTTGCAGTATCTAGTCAGGGGTCATCATTTTAAAGATGACAAAAACATTTCTGGACCTTCTTCCACATGTTCTATAGTGATTCTGGCTCAGCTTAGGGGCTGTGGAGTCTTTTCCTGGCCCTGCCCAAGAGGCAGAGCCTTCTGTGGAGGGCTGGCCAAGGGCACCAGAACCCAGATGGTGTTCTGAGTAGAGCCAGGCTGCCCCTTTGAGCTGGTCCAGGGAAAGGAAGTCCAAATGGAACGGGTCTGTCCCACACACCGGAAATCACTGGTTGCTCTGTTTCTTTCATTCTTGAAAACAGCAGAGGAAGAGAAAGTCAATAAATGATTCCTTAATGACTAGGACAATGTCTGGGGCTCAATAAACAGAATGAATGAATGAGTGAATAAATGAATGTATGAACATATGAATCAGATAGAGGTCCCTGCCTTCTTTTTAGAGTCTCTCTTCTGAGCCAGATGTTCTGCTTAGATCTTTGCTGTTTTCCATTTGTACACTCTCCTCAATGTCCCTCCCAGGGTAAAGCCCTGTTTGATCTTACAGCTAATGACTAAAGCTGGTTGGGGCAGAGAACAAATTGTTTGTTCAAGAAAGTGTGTACATTCTACAAACTCACTTTCCTTCCCTCTCCCATTTTCTTTCTTCCTGTTTCTTTTAACCCATGAAAACAATCATCTTGAAAGTTTCACAGTGGCATACACTCAGATGCACTTAGGATACTTGTGAATTCAATGTCACTATAACTCTTATACCCTCTTTTTTTTTTTTTTTTGGTTTAAGTAAAAAAAACTTCAGGAGAAACCCAATCCAAATAAATGTAGTAATGTATATAGCTTTTCAAATGGCATGCTGAAATATCAGGTAACAAACAAAGTTTTGCTTGGTTATCAATCTAATTAGACTCTAATACAAGCAAGTGATAGGAGATAGTTCTACATTATAGTCCAGTTCATGGAAGAACTAAGAAGCAGAAAGTGCATATCTGTATAATTAAAACAGCTACTGCATTTACTAAATATCCATATATTCCCTGGGCAGGAATTCGGTTTTCCTGAGAGGGTGCCATTAGGATGTTCACACTCCAGGTCGAGAAAACTGAAAGAACCACTGTGCTTCTCAGGACCCAATTTGACTCATTGGTGACAATGGTGGCTATGCCTGTGTTGTCACATGAAATGATCACTTTGTCTTGCCCCTCATAAATTTTCTAATATTCCTTCTCTTTTCAGTATTTGCATTTTATGAGATCAAACTCTTTTAAGTAACAATACACATTTTCCCTCCGTGACTAAACATTTCATCTAGCACTTACGATGCTAGTAACATATTCAATACCTTCTGTAATCACGTGGTTGAATCACTGAGGAAACATGCAACATACCCAGCCCTTAAAAGTCACTAAACCTTACCCTCCAAACTGCAAACAGTGGAGATCAAAAGTTGTCCTTTTTTTTTTTTGCGGTACGCGGGCCTCTCACTGTTGCGGCCTCTCCCGTTGCGGAGCACAGGCTCCGGACGCGCAGGCTCAGCGGCCATGACTCACGGGCCCAGCCACTCCGCGGCATGTGGGATCTTCCCGGACCGGGGCACGAACCCATGTCCCCTGCATCGGCAGGCGGACTCTCAAACACTGCGCCACTAGGGAAGCCCAAAAAGTCCATTTTATATGCTGCTCTTGCATTTTATCTTTGCATATTTTTCAGGGACCCTTTCACAGCAACACATAGAAGCAGAGAGAAAGGAAGCACCTTTCCGCGTGAGAAGAACCTTGGATTCTACTCCTGAACAATGGGTGGTATTGGGTGAAAGTATGAATTTACCAAAAGCCCACGAAGCAAATCTTTTCTACCTCTCAAAAACGTAGCTGGCATAACATCAAGGCTGTGTACAAGGACCTCCTTGGGCTCTTGTGCCAGGACAAAAAAATGTCTTGTGCCAAATGAGGAGGGAAATATGCCCTTTGAGTTGACTTGTTTATGGAAGGAGGCAAACAGCATGGGTTTTAATCCCACGTGTGCTGCTTTGCTTACTCAGTTCTGACGAGTCACATTGCACCTTAACTCATAAGGGTTGGTTTCCCATCCAAGAGGGGCAGTTTTTAATTGGTCACACCATTTTGCATGGCTGTTTATCCTCAGGTGATTTCAGTGTGGTATCAGATGTTCTAAGGAACTGCTATTAATAAAATAACAAAAACTGCCTCAGGTAATTGACTTGGCTTAACTTGTCCCATGCTGGTGATGGCACTGCACATCTTGAGTCTTCCTAAATTACCATAGGTGTTCGGTTTGGTTTCAAAGGGTATCTCTCTAGGCAAAGTGAATTGAGGAAGCCGAATTATCAAACAAAATTCTACAGTATTGTAGATGATTGAGTTTAACTCATAACAAGTGCCAAGGTACCAAAAAACACCTAGGTATTACTATTAAATAAACTGCAGATAATCTGGCCCTTGGCTACCAATTCAACCTCTTCTCATGTCACTCATCCTTCAGTTATGACCCTCGAATCACAATGGTCTTGTAACTGGTCCTAGAACATGGCAAGCCCCTTCCCATCTCAGGGCCTTTGACCTTGCAGTCCCTTCTGTTGAATGCCCTTCTCCTGGCTAGTCTCCAATGGCTGGCTCCCTCTCATTCCTTAGGTCTCAGCCTAAACATTCCATCATCAGAAGGGCCAGTGGCCTTCTCATCTCTTGCCCCATTATTTTTCTAGGAGCCTTGTTCATTTCCTTCATGGCAGTCATCATATTCAGAAATTAATTGATTTTCTTTGTTTACTAATTTATAGTCTGTTTCCTCCCTCCAGGAACATAGAGATCATATTTGTATTTCCAGTACCAAACATAGGAAGGCACTTGGTATGGGCTAAATTGTGTCCTTCCCAAATTCATATGTTGAAGCTGTAACCCCCAATATGATGGTATCTGGAGGTGGGACTTTAGAAGGTAATCAGTGTTTAGATGAGGTCATGAGGGTGGGGCCCTCATGATGGGATTAGTGCCCTTATATGAAGAGACACCAGAGAACTAACTCTCTCTCTCTTTCTCTTTCTCTCTCTGCCATGTGAGGACACAGTAAGAAGGCACCTATCTGAAAGCCAGGAAGAGAGCTCATGCCAGGAACCAACAATGCTGGCTTCCTGATCTTGGCCTTCCAGCCTCCAGAACTGTGAGAAAATAAATTTCTCTTGTTTAAGTCACCCAATCTATAGTATTTTATTATGGCAGTCCAAGCAGACCAATACAACATTCAATAAATCTTTGCTGAATGAATGAATATATGATTTCCTGTATGCAATCAATGGTTAATTACATTTTATAATCTGAATGGTCCTGGGATGATTTTTTAAAGTGTCAGTTGGCCAGGGTTTCATACTCTATTTTTTTAGTCCATTGTGATGTGGAGCTTTATTAAACACACGCCTACCTTTCTTTGCTACTCTTATCACAAATTCCTGTTACTGCGAAACTTTATTGAAAGATACATCCAGGCAAAGTCCATATGCACAGTTGGTTACCAGATCAGATGTTGTAACTAACCAGGCTTATCCATCAAAGAGCTTTTATTTTATTTTATTTTTTTAAAAAATACTGGGCCATTGTTTGAATTGTTCAAAAGTTTCAGCACCATGTAGACAAAACCACAGAGCTCTGAACACCTCCATGGAACTGCATGATTCTTTGTGGGATGAATTTATACAGGTTTATTCTAAAAATTTCCAGACTTTTCTTAGATTCTAAGGGAAGACAGTTTAAAAATGGGTCTAATTTTTTTCTAGTCGTCACAGTCCTTATAAACATTCATTCACATTCCTCAGAATCATCTATTTATCTTTTAATATACTTTAAAATCGAAAACTTAAGATTTTACCTATTTATTTAAAAGAAAAGTCTATTGGGTTATTCTGGGCAACATCACTGTGCTGGGGAAGGGTGACATAGGTCAATGTTATCTTTTTCTGGGCAAGAAGCTCAGGACTCTGAAATTGTTTCCCTGCTTGCTGGTCCAGAGAGCAATCAACAGTTTGTATATAACACGCACCCAGTCTTAGAATCTGAAGTCACCTTCAGTACGTTTTGCAGAGAAAATGATTGTACTACTAATATCCAAATTACATCTATGGGCCTAAAGGCTTAGATATGCTAACTTATTACTGGCACGCTACCAAGAAAAATACACGGTGTCAACAGATATTAACAGAGTCATTACTATGTGCCAGGCATTGTCATCAGGATTTTAAACACTGATCTCATTTGATCCTCAGAACGACCCTATGAGGTAGCTACTATCATTACCCGATTTTACAGATGAGCAAACTAAGGCTTTAAGGAACACACAAGAGACTTTCAACCATGTCAGTCTCACCGCACCAAAGTACTGGCTCTAACCTCTAACGATATTACCCAGCTTTCTCGGATCTCGTAGCCTCATTTATCAATCCCCATTTAATGAAAGTCTTACCCTTCTAGAACACTGCGATAATTGGCTACTGGTCAGCCTCAAATTTGTCCCTGCCATGGGAGAAAAGAAAGGGCCCTACTCAAGAAAATAGTGTGAGTGATGTCTGAAAAAACTTGGCTTAAGTACTTAAGAGAACAAATTATTTTCCAGTTAAAATGCCCGTTTGTAGGAGGGAAAAAAAGCATGACAATTTTGAATAATTCTTATCTACTCATTAAACAGTTGCCCTAGAGAAATGTATGCAATATTCACTTAGCCTAGTTCAAGTTTCTTATATGCTTCAAAGTAATAAAATCATCCATGAGAACTGTAAGCTTCTTGAGAGTCCAATCATGAGAATTTTGTTCACATAGCATATGTCTGGTACATGGAAAACTCTCAGTACGATCCTCCCTCAGAATCCGCTGGGGATTGGTTCTAGGACACCTCCCACCCCCACAGATACTAAAATCTGAGGATGCTCAAGTCCCTTATATAAAATGGTGTAGTATTTGCATATAACCTATGCACATCTTCTTGTAAACTTTAAATCATCTCTAGATTACTTGTGACACCAAATACAATGTAAATGCTATGTAAAGAGTGGCAAGTGAGGGGCAAATTCAAGTTTTGCTTTTTGAAACTTTTTGGAATTCTTTTTGGGTGGTGGGGTTGAATCTGCAGATGTGGAACCCACAGATACAGAGGGCTGGCTGTAAATGTTTTGGTTAAATAAATACTACAACCCCTTAAATTTTCTTTAACTAGCTGCTACTCAAACCTCAGACTACCTCCCTCTGCATGTCTGTGAGTGGTAAAGTTTTATTAAATTGAATCCTTATCTTCAGCTAGTTTGTCATTATTTTCTAGGTTTCTCCACGCTTTCTTCCTAAAAGGTGGTCTGGACCCTAATCATCTTTGTTTGACAATAGCGCTGCATTGGTAAGTTCAGAAAATGAGGGAAAATTAATTCTCTCTTTTTATGATGCATGAATTAGTTCTGTATATAATGTAGGACCAATAGCTAATATCAGAGCTATAAAATTTCAATTGGTAAGTCTCTTCTGGTGGAAATAAACAAACAAACCTGGTCACTGGAAGGGGAGATGGGATTCAGGTGCTGATTTATAACCATTCAATGAGTGTTCTCTGCAATTGTCAGTGCTGGCACCAACCCAAACTTGGCTGGGTTCCCTAATGCTACCCAAACCCTCTCCCCATATCCCCTCCTCGTCGTTCTCTCCCCATGGAGGTGGTGCTCCACGGACTTAGGCAGGTTTGAGCCCAGAGGTGTAAAAAGCCTAGTTTCTTATAGCAATGAACCACCTCTGACCCTAGCTCCCAGCATGGCAGCTGCCCACTTCAAGAAAAACTTAAAACCCCATCCAGGGCTTCCCTGGTGGCGAAGTGGTTGAGAATCTGCCTGCTAATGCAGGGGACACAGGTTCGAGCCCTGGTCTGGGAAGATCCCACATGCCGCAGAGCAACTAGGCCCGTGAGCCACAACTACTGAGCCTGCGTGTCTGGAGCCTGTGCTCCGCGACAAGAGTGGCCGTGATAGTGAGCGGCCCGTGCACCGCGATGAAGAGTGGCCCCCGCTTGCCACAACTAGAGAAAGCCCTCGCACAGAAACGAAGACCCAACACAGCAAAAATAAATAAATTAATAAACTCCTACCCCCAACACCTAAAAAAAAAAAACCCATCCAAAGAAGCCTGCCTCTCACAAGGTTTCCTCAATACTAAAATGTCACTTTTCTCTGCACCTTGCATGACTCTAAGTTCCATTTTTATTCCCACCCACAAATGAAGGTGTACATTCTCTAGGACCTTGCTATTCATATATCATCAGTATGATCTGGGAGCTTTGTGAGGAATGCAGAATCTCAAGCCCAGCCCCAGATCTAGAAGGAGAGAATCTGAATTTTAATAAGATGCTCAAGAGATCTGTATGCAGAGTGAAATGTGAGAATCACTGCCCTAAGAGACATCGGAGGGAGGGGGACGTTCTCCGAAGAGGAAACAACAGACTTCGGTGCAAGTCTCTTCTTCTAAATAAATGTCACTTGTTGGGTGCCCAAAGCATCTCTTCCTTCTTTGCCTTAGCCTGTGTGTGTGTGTGTGTGTGTGTGTGTGTGTGTGTGTGTGTGTGATGAGCACTTTAGCACCTATTTGATAGATCTGAGTGCAAACCTTTACTATCCTCTATTTTGTCAGCTCCCTGCGCTGGCTTCATCTTTCAAATTTTCAGTTACTACCAGTTCGTTTCTTCCTTCTGATCGCTACACACCTTCTCATCTTTAATAAGAGGCAGTTATCTGGGCGATTTCTGCTTACAGGTCAGAGGTATAGAGTTGCAAGAGACTGTCATTCTCACCCTAACAACCAAAACAAGCCAGGTAAGCCCAAAATAATCAATGGCTTTTAAAACCCATCAAAAAATCTAAATGAACTCAACTCAAAGTGACAAGCTCTCCATAAGAGAAAAGAGACCCAGAGCCACTTTTGCCTCTGGTGGAATGGCAGAAGGAAGAAGAGTTTGTGATCCGTGGGGATAAGATGAACTCAGCTGAAGTTTCACCAAACTTGTAACGGCTGCCTGTGGGCCGAGAAGCCGTAGCCACAAAGCGAGTCTGCACCTACGCACCTAACCTGTCCTAGGAGCCCGCACACGGGGTTGGAAGTAGTTCACCAAAGTTGTGGGCAGGGAAGAAGTGCTGAGGAGGACTCCTTGAGGCATTTCACAGAGTCTAGGGAGCTGCTAACGCCGGCAAGGAGCAAAAAGTCTGGAAGAGGGCTTCCCTGGTGGCGCAGTGGTTGAGAGTCCGCCTGCCGATGCAGGGGACACGGCTTCGTGCCCCGGTCCGGGAGGATCCCACATGCCGCGGAGCGGCTGGGCCTGTGAGCCATGGCCGCTGAGCCTGCGCGTCCGGAGCCTGTGCTCCACAACGGGGGAGGCCACAGCGGTGAGAGGCCCGCGTACCGCAAAGACAAAAAAAACAAAAACAAACAAACAAACAAAAAGTCTGGAAGAGATTTCCAGTGGGCGCAGAAAGCAGGGGACAAAGGTCAAAGAGAAATCAAAAAGCTATCAGCTGTAAGGCAGACCGCGTGTATCTGTGGCGAAAGCTCTTAATTACGTGGATCATCTGATGACAGAGGAACTTACACACTTTTTTTTTTAAGAATTTAATTAATTAATTTATTTATGGCTGTGTTGGGTCTTCATTTCTGTGCGAGGGCTTTCTCTAGTTCTGGCAAGCGGGGGCCACTCTTCATCGAGGCGCGCGGGCCTCTCACTACCGCGGCCTCTCTTGTTGCGGAGCACAGGCTCCAGGCGCGCAGGCTCAGTAGTTGTGGCTCACGGGCCCTGTCGCTCCGCGGCATGTGGGATCTTCCCAGACCAGGGCTCGAACCCGTGTCCCCTGCATTGGCAGGCGGACTCTCAACCACTGCGCCACCAGGGAAGCCCCTATACGTTTCTTAAAACAGGCTTTTTCTGGGTTTGGGCCAAGTTTTTTATTAGAATGCAAATCCAGTCTAACATGGTTCCGTTCGGATAGGACCTAAGAAACATCTTCATGGAATTTGCTGAACATGTTGGACCCTGCTTTGCTGCCTTCTCCCCTAAAATTCCTT
>NW_020173397.1:1975851-1976119 GCF_003031525.2 Neophocaena asiaeorientalis asiaeorientalis | reverse complement strand
ACCCGCCCCACCGTCTCTTCCTCGGCCCCTTGTTTCCCAGAGGCGGTATTTGGTATTTACCTTAATAGACTCATTGCTTTAATTTGTTCATTTTTCCTCAGTGAAGACTCATGTCCGTGTTTCTCAGAGAGGCCCCCTTGTTTATTTAGGGAATATGAAATTGAACTGGGACACTCACCTCACGTGAATATAAACTCACTATGTAAGTTTTCACATATGTAAATTTTCACACAATACAGGAATCTAGCTACTAAAAAAAAAAAAAAAA
>NW_020173397.1:1966035-1975797 GCF_003031525.2 Neophocaena asiaeorientalis asiaeorientalis | reverse complement strand
GGCAGGCGGACTCTCAACCACTGCGCCACCAGGGAAGCCCCTATACGTTTCTTAAAACAGGCTTTTTCTGGGTTTGGGCCAAGTTTTTTATTAGAATGCAAATCCAGTCTAACATGGTTCCGTTCGGATAGGACCTAAGAAACATCTTCATGGAATTTGCTGAACATGTTGGACCCTGCTTTGCCGCCTTCTCCCCTAAAATTCCCTCCTCGTCTCTTACATCAACTCTTTCCCCTCCCCCTTACCTTCTCCTCACGTGAATATAAACTCACTATGTAAGTTTTCACATATGTAAATTTTCACACAATACAGGAATCTAGCTACTAAAAAAAAAAAAAAAAAGGGGCAGTAAGTAGAGCAGGGAGAGACCTCCCACAGGTCTGAAACCTGTTGGCTTGGTTTTGAAGAATAGGCAGATCTCAAAACTCTTGCCCGTACTCAGGGCAAGGGAAAGTCCTACCTCACCCTCAAAACATTTGAAAGCAGTCGTCAAGCGAATCAAATTCAAGCTACAATTAAGCCCAGATCCAGATCCAGTACAGGTTAGATTGGCTCAGCCTCTCATGGGAGAAGAGGCTTGCTCTGTTTGGAGGTATATATTATTTACTTTGTATTTTACTTCTCTTTCCTACAAAATATTCACCATGCAATAAGAAATTCAAGACCTATGGAAAAGGAAGCAAATGTGTCTCGTGGTTAATATAAGAAAGAAACAATAGAACCAGATCCAGAAATAGCTCAGAGGTTGAAATTATCAAACTGGGGTATTAAAATACAAAATTCCTATGATAGAAAACTATTAAAAGATCTCATGGAAAGGAAGGCAACATGCATGAAGAGATGGGGAATTTCAACAGAGTAGTGGAAACTAGAGAAAAGAACCACATGCGAATGCTGGAAATGAAAGACACAAAATCACAAGTAAATTCATTATATAAACTTAGTAGCTGACTCAACAGCAAAGGAAACTGAGCATCTGACAATGTTTGAACTAATTTCAAACAACCCAACATACATGTAAATGGCTTCCCAGAAATAAGAGAAGAGGGGCAACATGGCAGAAGAAATCACTGAAGTTTTATTGCCTAAGACTTACACAAACTGATGAAAAATATCAACTCACAAAACCAAGAAACTCAGCACATGCCACATAGACTAAACACAGGGAAAACCACACCTAAATAAATCGAGCCAGACTGCTGAAAAGCAACAGTAAGTGGGAAATCTGCAAAGCAGCCAGAGGGGAAAAGAAGACATAAATTTAGGCTAACATACCAAGAACAGGTGATTTTTCAGTAGAATCAATGGAGGCAGGAAAAAAATAGAACCTCTTTAAAATGCTAAAAGAAAAACACTGTCAAATTCCATATCCAGTGAAAATATATTTCAAAAATACTTCAAAAGTGAAAATGAAATAAAGTCATTTTCAGGCAGAAAATCTGGGAGAATTCATCTCCAGCAGACCAACACTTCAAGAAAAGCTAACATTCACTTTGCAGAATGAACAGAAAGGAAACCAGAAGGAAACTCAGATCTGCAGGAAGAAGTGAAGAGCATCATAGAGGATACATACATGGGTAAATGTCAGAGACCTTTTCAAAGTAATATGTCTACGTCTATATCTATCTGTGAATGAATAATATTTTAAAAGACTATTGACTGTTTAAAGCAAACAAGAAACAATAAAACCAAACCAAAATATTGTGACAGTTATAGCATATGTAAAGTGTAAGATAACAAGGGCACAAAGGTCAAGAGGAGGAATAAATAGAATTATATTGTTGTGAGGTTCTTATACATCTGTCAAATTGTATAGTAGCAAGTTTTAGCATACTATTTGAAGGTAAACTGACATAACTTAAAGATACAGAGCAGAATCTCTAGAGCAGAGATTTCCAAAGTATGCTTCCCAGATATATATCATCAGCATCTGAGAACTCAAGTGCAAATTTTTGAGCTCTACCACAGAATAAGAAACTATAGGGGTATGGCCCAGAAATCTGTGTTTTAATAAGACCTCCAGCTGTTTCTAATGCAGGTAAGGTTTAAGAACTACTGCCCTACAACAGCTACTAGAATATACCATAAAGAAGTGTACTTAGGGCTTCCCTGGTGGCACAGTGGTTAAGAATCCGCCTGCCAGTGCAGGGGACAGGGGGTCGAGCCCTGGTCTGGGAAGATCCCACATGCCGCAGAGCAACTAGGCCTGTGCGCCACAACTACTGAGCCTGCGTTCTAGAGACCGTGAGCCACAACTACTGAGCCTGCGTGCTGCACCTACGGAAGCCCACGTGCCTAGAGCTGGTGCTCCACAGCAAGAGAAGCCACGGCAGTGAGAAGCCCACACACCACAACGAACAGCAGTCCCCGCTTGACGCAACTAGAGAAAGCCCGTGAGCAGCAACGAAGATCCAGGGCAGCTAAAAATATAAATAAATAAACAAACAAACAAACAAATAAATTAGAAGTGTACTTAAACACAGGAGATGAAATGGAATGATTAAAAAATTCAACACATCTAAAAGGAGGCAGGAAAGTAGGAGCAGAAACAAAGAACAAATGGGATAAGTAGAAAATAAATACCAAGATGGGAGATTTAAACCCAACCATATTAATAATTACCTCAAATATAAATATTTTTAACACTCCAATAAAAAGGCAGAGATTGTCAGATTGCTATAAAAGCAAAATCCCACAATATGCTGTTTACAAACATACAATTCAATTAAAAAGACACAGGTTGAAAGCATAAGAGTAGAAAAACATATCATGCAAACACTAAGTATAAAAAAGCAAGTGTGGGTATATTAATATCAGACAAAGCATACTTCAAAACAGTAATATTACTGAAGAGAAAGAGGAAAAATTTTAATGACAAGGGAATAAAATCATCAGGAAGACCTATCAATCCTAAATGTGTATGCACCTAAGAACAGAGCTCCAAAATGTATAAAACAGAAGTTGACGGAAACGGACAAACTTACAATCATAGTTGGAGAGATTTTAATACTCCTATTTCAGGAATTATAGGACAATGGACAAAAAAATCAGTAGAGAGATATATTTGAACAGTACTGTCAACCAATTTGACCCAAATGACATCATAAACTATTGCACCCAAGAACTACAGAATACACATTCTTTTCAAACCCACAGGAAATATTCATCAACATAGACTATATGCTGGGCAATGAAAGATATCTTAACAAATGTCAAAGAACTAAAATAAAATAGAGTATGTCTTCTGACCCAATGGTAATAAGTTAGAAACCAATATAAGAAGATACCTGGCGTTACACACCTATTTGGACAAGCTAAAAAAAAAAAAAATTTTTTGTGACAATACCAAATACTGGTTGGGATACAGAGAAACTAGATCTCTCAAACATTGCTACTGGGAACATAAAATGGTACAGCTACTCTGGCTAATAGTTTGTCATTTTCTTAAAGAGCAACCAAACAGGGCTTCCCTGGTGGCGCAGTGGTTGAGAGTTCGCCTGCCGATGCAGGGGACACGGGCTCGTGCCCCGGTCCGGGAAGATCCCACATGCCGCGGAGTGGCTGCGCCTGTGAGCCATGGCCGCTGAGCCTGCACGTCCGGAGCCTGTGCTCCACGACGGGAGAGGCCACAACAGTGAGAGGCCCGCGTACCAAAAAAAACAAAAAAACAAAAAAACGGTAAAAAAACAAATAAACATATATTAGTACATGAACCAGGAATTATACTCCTGGGCATTTACCCCAGAGAAGAAAGCTTTTTTTTTGTCTACATAAAAACATGTAGAAAAATGTTCATGGTAGGTTTATTTCTAATAGCCAAAAAAAAAAAAAATAGAACTCAAATGTCCTTGAACGGATGAATAGTTAAAACAACTTGTGGTACATCTACATCATGGAATACTACTCATCAATAAAAAAGAAACACTATTGATACACACAACTACTTGAATGGATCTCAAGAGAATTATGCTGACCAGAAAAAAAAATTCAACTTCAAAAGGTTATATAATATATGATTCAATTTTTATAATATTCTTAACCTGACACTACAGATGGAGAACAGTTTAGTGGTGGCCAGACATCAGAGATGGGAGAAGAGAAGGGAATAGGTATGACAATAAAGAAGTAACAACGGGGGACTTCATAGCGATAGGACAGTTTTGTATCTTGGTGGGGTGGTTGTCACACTAATCTACACACGTGATAAAACTGCATAGAACTCTACACATACAGACGCAAACACACACATAAGCGAGTGCGTGTAAAACTGGTGAAAACTCTCTGTAGATTGTATCTATGCTAATTTCCTTGTTTCAATATCGTGTCATGTCATGTAAGATGTTACCATTGGGGGAAATTGGGTAAAGGATACATGAAACTTCTCTATATTATTTTCGTAACTTCCGGTGATTCTAAAATTATTTCAAAAGAAAAAGGAAAAAGTTATCTGGAAAATTCACAAATATTTGGTAATTAAACATTACCCTTCTAAATAACCCATGAATCAAAGAAAAATCACAAAGGCTAATACAACATATTTTGACCTGAATGATAAGGAAAATACAAATACCAAATATTGTGGGATGCTGTGAAAGCAGGGCTTAGAGGAAATTCTTTAGCTTTAAATACTTATAATAAGAAGAAAGATTTAAAATCAATGAGATTACTTTGCATCAAAAGAAACTGAAAAAGTAGAACAAATTAAATATAAAATAACCAGAAGAAAGGGAATAAGAAAAATAAGAGAGAAAATTGATGGAATATTAGATGAACAGACAGCAGAGAGAATCAACAAATCCAAAACTGGATATTTGTAAAGATTAATGCAACTGATAATCCTCTTGGTAAGATGATTAAGAAAAAAAAAAAGAAAAAAACTAAAAAAAAATGTTAAAAGAAGTAAAAAGGGTTTATCACTATAGATTATACAAACATTAAAAGGATAACACTATACCAATATATTCACAACTTTAAATGAAAGAGACAAATTTCTTGAAAAACAAAAATTACCAAAACTCTTAACAGAAGAAATAAAAATTTTCAATAGGCTGAAATCTATTAAAATATATTCATGGCAAAAACATTCCCCCAGAGAAAACTCCAGGCCCAAGTAGCTTCTCCTAATATTTAAGAAAGAAATGGTACCAGTCCTACTTAAGGTCTTTCAGAAAAGAGATAGAATATTTCCCAAACTGTTTTATGAGGCCAGCATTACTTTGATACTAAAGGCTGACAAAGATTACAGGAAAAGAAAAACTACAGATGAATACCCTTCACAATCATAGACGTGAAAATCCTTAACATATATTATTAGCTAATTAAATCTCACAATAAAAATACTACATTGATCAAGAGAGGCTTACCTCAGGAATTCAAGGTTGACTGAACGCTAAAAAAAATTGTACTTCATGATATTAACAGAATGAGAGAGAAAAGCCACACGATTATCTCGTTGGATGCAGTAAAAGTATCTGACAAATTCAACATCCTTTTATGATAATCTCTGTCAGCAGACTAGCAACAGCAGAAAACTTCCTCAACTGGATGAAGGAACTACATCTCACCAACACATAACATGAAACATACTGACAAAACTCTGAATATTTTACTCCTACAATTGAGCATAAAGCAAAGATGTCCTGAAAGGAGACATCTATACCGTTGAATTCATGCTGAATCTGCAGTCTTATTTAACATTTCTATAAGTGCCTTAGGAAGATCTGCAAGTGTATAGATGCTGTTGACGTTTTTCTGGTGGGGACAAGCCCAAATTCCAGCACTATCTCTAGTGCAGAGCATATTTCCAAATTGTAGATCGGGATTTATTGGTGGACTGAAAAATCAAGTCAGGGGCTTCCCTGGTGGCACAGTGGTTAAGAATCCGCCTGTCAGTGCAGAGGAACACGGGTTCGAGCCCTGGTCTGGCAAGATCCCACATGCCATGGAGCAACGAAGCCCGTGCGCCACAACTACTGAGCCTGCGCTCTAGAGCCTGCGAGCCACAACTGCTGAGCTCATGTGCCACAACTACTGAAGCCTGCATGCCTAAAGCCTGTGCTCCTCAACAAGAGAAGCCACCGCAGTGAGAAGCCCACGCACTTCAATGAAGTGTAGCCCCCGCTCGCCGCAACTAAAGAAAGCCCGCGCGCAGCAACGAAGACCCAGCACAGCCAAAAATAAATAATTAATTTTAAAAAATCAATTCAGTAAGATCAAAATACTTTTTAAAATTTACTAGACGAGACCAGAATATATCGGAAAGAATATATCAAAGAGATACTATTTTGTAAATTTTTCATCTGAAGTACATTGGGTTGGCTTCTCCCTAAACGGTTTAAGTTTTTCTTTAAGTGAGCAATCGTTGCTCAGAGTGTGAGAGACAGAGTAGTGGTCGCTTATTACTATAGCCCTGCCAAGTCTTGGCGGCTCTATGTTTAAATATGCTTCAGATGTGTGTGTGTGTGTGTGTGTGTGTGCATACACGAGGGTGCATGTGTGTGTACATGTTTAGTCATGATGTAAAATGTATTTCTTACTGTGAACTGTGATAAAATAGATTGTGAGACTTCATCAATAGGCAAAAAGTGGTAGATATCTGGGCAAGAAAGGTGTGGGTACGTACAGGGAGGGGGCTGTGGGCTCTAACTTCCTGCTAGGAAGGGCCTACCTAACTCTTCCCAACACACAGCATCAGACCACCGAAATGTTGAGCCTCACTAGCACAGAAAAGAAAAATCTCGTCCTTCCTTGTGCAAAATTATGTTCTCTGTACACTTAGAAGAAACAAAACAGAGGAGAGGGCTACAAAATGTCAGGATTACTCAGAGCAGCTGCTCAGTGCTGCCTTGCACAACTCTAGAGGATGTTTTCACACAGACTGCAATGTGAATGGCTCCCCCTGGAGTTGAGCAGTGTGCAACCCAGACAACCCTACCAGGCAGCCGTAACTACAGTGATTAAGAGCACAAGCTTTGGAGCCCAACAAACCTGGGGTCTAGTTCCAGATCTACTCTCAGGCTACATAATCTGGGGCAGGTAATTTAACCTCCCTGAGCCTCAATTTCCTCAAGAGGACATGTTATATATTCCTAGGACTTAGTTCAGGGCCTGGTACACAGTGGTTCTCAATAAATATGTGTTAAATGAATGCAAAAATGAGCTAATAACTGCCCTATAAGGTGGTGGTGAGAAGTAAATTAACATGTGCAATGTTTTTACATACAGTCCCAAAACTAGTCCACAGTAAGCACTAAACAGTTATCTACAAAAGATGACAGACTGAAATATTAAGATTCTTCTGGATGGAAAGATGCATGAGGGGAAGGAGTTATTTTATTTAAATCAATAAAAAATAATCATAAGCTATTGAGAAAAGAAAAACATTTAAAAGTAACATGAGCGGGGCTTCCCTGGTGGCACAGTGGTTAAGAATCTGCCTGCCAATGCAGGGGACACGGGTGCGAGCCCTGGTCAGGGAAGATCCCACATGCCGTGGAGCAACGAAGCCCATGCACCACGGCTACTGAGCCTGCGCTCGAGAGCCCGCCAGCCACAACTACTGAGCACGTGTGCCACAACTACTGAAGCCCGCACGCCTAGAGCCTGTGCTCCGCAACAAGAGAAGCCACGGCAGAGAGAAGCCCGAGCCCCACAATGAAGAGCAGCTCCCGCTCGCCACAACTAGAGAAAGCCCCGCGCAGCAACGAAGACCCAATGCAGCCAAAAACAAATTAATTATTTTTAAAAAGTAACATAAGCTGGATATGGTAGAACTTTGGTTAAGTGGGGAGAATTCTTGATGCTTGAGAGTACATTTGGAACAAACAAAAAGTAGGAAATGATATATTTTGTTATTTCCAATTGTAGGTCAGGTAAGGGCAAAAAGTATCGATAACTTCAAAGCATTCTAGGAATGATACTGAGCCGTGAGCCATGGAATCTGAACTGTTTGGGTTCACTCCTGGCTTGGGCGGGGCCGGGGGGGTGGTGGTGGTGACAGCCGTGGGGACATATGTTCCTTCCTTCTCCACTACTTATTTCCTTGTGGAACTGTGGTTTGGACACAGTCATGACAACTCTTCACCCCTATTAAAGTCTCACAATGGAGCAGGTCCCCTTAGACTGAAAGCACAAACCCAGGAGCGACTCTAGTCCCCTCCTGCCTGTGGCCCTGCTGCCCACCTCTCCGCAGGAAGCCTGCGGAGAGATGGTTGATAACAAAAGCCAGTAAAAGTACATTCCAGGAGGGAGGGATGCTGAAGCGCCAAGTGAGGTCAAGCCAGTCAGCAGTTAGAAAAGGAGGCACTTCTCACACTTGCTAATGAGTTTGACGCTTGTGAAACATAAACAGGAAGTGGGAGCTCTCCAAAACGACCTGAAGGAGATCCACTCCCAGTTTGGTCGAAGTGTGAATCCCAATTCTCTAGGTTGTCAAGGGCACTGCCAATTAAGACTGACCCCACCCCAGCCCCCAAACTGCAGCCGACGCTAATTTTCACCCGGGTCCAGCGTTAACCCCATTTTTTTCTATCTTTCCCACAGCCAGGTCACTCCGCAGCGGGGTGACTGACCCGAGGCGTGGTGGGAAAGGCTTACAGTCATCTCTCAACTCCCCGATCTTGCAGGGCAGGGCAGCACAGAGGTCAGTGAAATCCCCAGCCAGGCCTTATTTTAGTCATGAATTTCCACTGGCTCCCTCCTCTGACTGCATCAGCGCTGCTCACACCGCGGGCTTAGAGTTTCAGCTGTTTTCCCTGCTCCAGGCAGTTAGAAGGTCACAGAGGCCGGACTTTTCCGGGGGAGGCGCGCGGGGGGGTGCTCCGGCGGCCCAAGTGAGATTGCGGAGATCTGGGGCCGCTTGGAGGAGGCCTTTCTGCCCCAGGCTCCGGGCAATGGGTTAACTTCTCCCCTCTCCTCCTGTGCCCAGGCATCTTTGTTCGTATTAAATTTAAAAAAATATATTTTTTAATAAAAACAAAACCACACACACTTCCTATCTTTTCTTTTTTTCCCCCTCTGTCCGTCGGTGGCACCGATATAATTTTCCCAGGGCTGCCTTCCCCTCACTGCCCAGCGGAACCTCTTCTCAGACGTTCCTGTGAGTTCAAGGGCAGAATCTGTGTTCGATTCACCCACAGTTTATCTAGCAACGGGCACAACGCCTGGCACAGGGTAGGAGGCTCAACAATATGTGTCCAATGAATGAACGCTAAGATGTCACTGTGATGGGCAGTTTGTCCTAGTCTCTCTCTTCCTTCCTCCTCCGAGCGCAGACCCCACACAGCACCCCCGAAGTCCCCGGCAGGAGGGAGATGGCCGACCCTGGCGGGCACACCGCAGCCCGGGGGCCTCAGCGCCAGGGCAGAGGGGCTCGCAGTCGGGAGCGCTGCGGCCCGAGCCCCGGCCACGTGAAGTGTCACACCCCGGGCTGCAGCAGGGCAGGCGCGTCGCTGCGGTTGTGTAACGTTGCGGCCCGAGGGGATGCGTCCTGCTCCGGTGGGGGCAGAGAAGGGAGGGGACGCAGGGCACCGCGCTGGGGTGCTTAAGTGGGTGCTCGCCGGCATGCAGGCTATGCCCGGGAACGCAGCTCCGATGGAGCCAGGGGCCCGCGGCGCATAGCCTCGCGGGTCAGGTGCGCGCAGCGTGCTCGGCGGCGGCCTCGGCTGCCCCTGAGCTTGGCTGCCAGCCCGCTTCCCATGGGGTGACATCCGCCCCGCCCCTCGGCCCCTCCCCACGGCGGGCGATTCCTGGACGCGGGGCCGA
>NW_020173397.1:1965808-1965942 GCF_003031525.2 Neophocaena asiaeorientalis asiaeorientalis | reverse complement strand
AGCGGGCCGCGCGGGGGGAGGAGGAAGAGGGTTGGGCTGCAACTAGCGAGGGGATATTCCTCTCCCGGCTTGAGTCAGACGCGGGCGGGTCCGTCCTCCCCCGTTCCCTCCCAGGAGACGGGAACTTACTTCAT
>NW_020173397.1:1955926-1965558 GCF_003031525.2 Neophocaena asiaeorientalis asiaeorientalis | reverse complement strand
CGCCTCCCCGCCCGCCCCACTTCTCATTCACTTGGCTCACACGGCGCAGACGGCGCAGGGAGCACACACTGCCAGTCTGTGCGCAGAGCCGGAGCCCGAGGCCGCGGGTCCACCATGCACGCCCCCAACTGAAGCCGCACCTCAGAGCCGCAGCTCCCGGCAGCCCAACGGATTTCAAGGAGCTCAGAGTCCGAGGAACCCCGGCGAAGAGACCTCCGAAACCCTCTCCAGAACAGTCCTCACCCGACGCTCTGCCGCTGCAGACAGGAGCGCACAGTGGCCCCGGCTCGCCGCGCAATGGAGCGGATCCCCAGTGCGCAACCGCCCCCCGCTTGCCTGCCCAAAGCGCCAGGACTGGAGCCCGGAGACCTACCAGGGTAAGTTGGCACCCCGGCCCTTTCAAGCCTCAACTCCAGTCCTGCGTTGTGCGCGGCTTGCAACTCGGAGTAGTTCTGGGCGCATCCGGAGGTTCTTGCCAACCAGGGCTCCTGCAGCCGGTGCGCAAGTCACAGCCATTCCTCGTCCCTTTCCCTGCAGGATGGATTTTGCCCATATGTACCAAGTGTACAAGTCGCGGCGGGGAATAAAGCGGAGCGAGGATAGCAAGGTAAGAGCACCGCGCCCCTCGGGACCCCAGCCCCTCGCACGCGCTGAGTTTCCAGTAAAAGTTTTCTCACTTTGCGGCTGAAAGGGGTATGCCAGGTGTGGGCTCTGTGCCTCTACTGAGTGGCCTGGAGAAGAAGGGGCGGAGGGGAGCTGGTTCTGGGTGTGACTCTGCTCCGCTGCCCCGACTCCTCGCGCCGCGGCGGGGGGAGGAGGAGGGCTCCTCACCCCCGTCCTCCCGCGCCCACCGTCTCCCCGTGCGCTTCGTAGGAGACCTACAAACTGCCGCACCGGCTCATCGAGAAAAAGAGACGTGACCGGATTAACGAGTGCATCGCCCAGCTGAAGGATCTCCTCCCCGAACATCTCAAACTTACAGTAAGTGAGAAGCTGGCCCCTGTCCAAACCAGCTCCTCTGCCCAGAGGGCGGGCGAGGGTCACTCGCCACCTGCAGGCCCCGCTGGGAACTGCAGGCCAGATGGCTCGATCCGAGCTGGTGGGCGGCTCTGTTTGGGGGTACCCTTCCCCAGGGTCAGAATTTTCTGTCAGCCTCGTGCAAATGAGGTGAGAACCGTTTGTACCTCTCCAGGTTGGCACCGACACCGGCTGGCCTTCCCTTGCAAGAGTTTAAGACTTTCCCTGCTGGCGATTTTCAGGGTTCTTTCGTTTTCCTGAATTGAGCAAACCCAGCAACTCGCAAATATTTTACCCCCTTCCCCCCCGCCCCCCGGTCCCTTTTTAAAATAAGAGGACTTGTTTTGGGTGTGTGTGTGTGTGTGTGTGTGTGTGTTTTAACGCCCTGTCCTTTCTTGGCAATAGCCAACAGCTTACTAGCTTGGCAGGCTTTGGTTGGGGAAATAAAAAAGAATAGTATTTAGGGAGGAAGAAAAAAGTGTAGATGAGCTGGAAGTCATGACAGGATGTCAGGAAAGAAACTAGGGAAAGCCTCTTGGCTGCCAGACACAGTAGAAGTCTCTCCTCGGGTTGACACCACTGCAGAGAAATGTTATCTCCGGATTCCCCTGAGTTAAGGTCAGCAACGGCTGCTGGAAAAATTTATCTGTCAAAGCTTTCTCCTGAGCTAGCTGCTGCTTCCAAAAGGCCTCCAAAGATGGGTGACAGTTTGTTGTTCTTTAATCAAAAATATGTATTGAATACATATTTTTTTTTTAAAACTTCATCTATAAACTTAAAACTAAATTTAGCCAACCAGGAAAGGTTTTTTGTTTTTTCTTCCTTTATCTCATTGCTAATTAGTGTCCCAGAGGTGGGACTTCTCTGCGCTCACTGCTGACCGAGGCTCTTTTTATTCCAGACTTTGGGTCACTTGGAAAAAGCAGTAGTTCTTGAACTTACCTTGAAGCATGTGAAAGCACTAACAAACCTAATTGATCAGCAACAGCAGAAAATCATTGCCCTGCAGAGCGGTTTGCAAGCTGGTGAGTACCCAAGCCTGGCTATCATCTCCTAAGAGTTCTAGCACAAATAGAGAGCCTGTGGGCTCAACATCTAGTATGAGAAACATTCCTGCAACAAACTGCTTATGCACATTCGTTGGGGGAGATGCCGTTTTATCCTTCCAAAAAGGTCAGACTTTTCATTCGGAACGCTGCATGTGCCACCTGGCGTGAATACGTATTAGTCAAATGGTAAAATATTTCAGTGGCATTTTGACTTAAGAGTTTCTGGATTCTGGGAGTTTTCCCCCCTCCCTCTGAAAACGCCAAGGCACCTATAATTTGCATCGTGGGTGTTTTACAGTTGTTCTTAGCCCTGTTTCATTGGAGAATAAATCATGGGTATGCCCCAGTGTTTTCCTGTTCCTCTACTTCCTTATCACTCGGTGTGCCGTACGATCCTGGCAGGATGACAACAGGAGTTTTTCCTGCATTTCATGTGATTCCCTGAATAGCCACTAGGTATCTTGGTGAATTACACAGTCTAACGAAACCACTGAAGTTTCATCATCTGTTTCTACTGACTTCTAGAGAATCACAGCCACCTTCTAACCATCTCGTCTCACCCATTCCAAGTCATACTGTACAAACTAGGGAGAAATTCCTCTACCCACCCCCTCATCCCATTCTTCTCTGCCCTCCTTTCCAAACAAGTATGATGAGAATCACAAAAAGCCAGCCAGTGCTTCTGCCAGTTTCCTTACGGGAAACAGGAAGATGATCATACCTAATTTCTTGGGGATCATGAAGGGAATACATGAGAAAGACTTAGAAATAGCCTTTAAAGACGACAGCATGACTGCAACTTGTATAAGTCATTGAAAATAAGCTTACTTTAGGTGACACTGTTCCTTCATTCTCCTTTTTTGACGATCCGGTCACTTCCTATGGTGAAAAGATATAAATTGACTATAAATTGACTCTGGTTATAAACATACTAGGATGTTCATTGCTGTGTCACTTATACTGGAAACTCAAGAGCAACCTATAAATTCAACAAGAGGGGAAGCAGTCTGTCTCTATTAAATATGGTCTGTGTCTGTGATGGGATATTATACAGCCATTACAAATCATATTTCATCTCTGAGTGGTAGAATTACGGATGATTTTTATTTTATTCTTTATACTTTTTGCTGTCATCCACATTCCCCCGATCCTATTACTTTTGGGAGTTAGGAACATAAATCAGCAAATGCTGTTAACAGAAAGGAAAGCTCTGGGTCTTCGGAACATAGGTGTCCAGGTGAACCACAGGGCCTTCTGAAACGTCTTCCTTTGGATCTGTGTTTATCCAGGTGATCTGTCGGGGAGAAATGTCGAAGCAGGTCAAGAGATGTTCTGCTCAGGTTTCCAGACATGTGCCCGGGAGGTGCTTCAGTACCTGGCCAAGCACGAGAACACCCGGGACCTGAAATCTTCCCAGCTCGTCACCCACCTCCACCGTGTGGTCTCCGAGCTCCTGCAGGGTGGTACCACCAGGAAGCCGTCAGACCCAGGTGCCAAAGCCATGGACTTCAAGGAGAAACCCAGCTCCCTGGCCAAAGGCTCTGAAGGCCCAGGCAAAAACTGTGTACCGGTCATCCAGCGGACTTTCGCTCACTCGAGCGGCGAGCAGAGTGGCAGTGACACGGACACAGACAGCGGCTACGGAGGAGAATCAGAGAAGACTGAGCTGCGTGTCGAGCAGCCGTACTTCAAAAGTGATCATGGACGCAGGTTCACCATGGGAGAAAGGATCGGTGCTATTAAGCAAGAATCCGAAGAACCCCCCACGAAAAAGAGCAGAATGCAGCTCTCAGATGATGAAGGCCATTTCACTAGCAGTGACCTGATCAGCTCCCCGTTCCTGGGCCCACACCCGCACCAGCCTCCCTTTTGCCTGCCCTTCTATCTGATCCCACCGTCAGCGACTGCCTACTTGCCCATGCTGGAGAAATGCTGGTATCCCACCTCTGTCCCAGTGTTATACCCAGGCCTCAACGCCTCTGCCGCAGCTCTCACCAGCTTCATGAACCCAGACAAGATCTCAGCCCCCTTGCTCATGCCCCAGAGACTCCCTTCTCCCTTGCCAGCCCATCCGGCCATCGATTCTTCCGCCCTGCTCCAAGCTCTGAAGCAGATCCCCCCTTTAAACTTAGAAACCAAAGACTAAACTATTTAGGGGGTCCTGCTGCTTCGCTTTCCTTCCTCCCTACTTCCAAAAAAAAAAAAAAAGTGTTTGTGAGTGTAGCAGGATTGTTCCAGTGTGTATGCCAAGATCATCTGAGGCAGGGAGAGAAGACTCAGGGGTGCGTGTGTGTGTGCGCGCGTGTTCGTGCGTGCACACACGCATATGCATTGTGTGTTGGTATGGGACATTAAAGCTCCTTTTGGTGTAGGGAAGACATGAAGGATTGCCTGACATCAGGAGACTCAGGGGGGACTGTCGCAGACCTCTGGGCTTTTCCCCTCCCAGAGAATAGCCCCCTCTGATAACAGATCAGCTGGATTTTCAAAAGCTTCAAAGTCTTGGTTTGTGAGTCAGTCTTCACTTTGGGAGCCGGGTCTGTGGCTTTGAGCAAAAGGTACTTTCAAAAGAGGGCTTTCCAGAGTGCAGTTCCCAGCCAGCTCTTAACGACCCCACCCTGCTCCCTTTTATTGTCTCCGTGACTCACCACACGGGGACAGGGCAGGCAGACAGCTTTCTGCAAAGTGGTGAGGTAGCAGACACTGGCATAGCACGGTAGTGGCCTGGGGAGATTTCCGCAGGTCTGCTCTCCACCCCTGCCTCGGGTGAGTAAAGAGAATGTAGTTCCCTACTCAGGCTTTCAAAGTGATTCGCTTACTAACGATCTGAAACGGGCGTCCTGGTACAAGCCCAGCTGCCAGGGGAGGCGGGAGGGGTCCCCCGGGCCTCTGACACCTGTTTCTAGTCTCACCTAGAAACAGTTTCTCTGTCCAGGGAACCAAACCAGGCTCTGAGAGATGCAGGTGCCTAGGTTCCAAGCACCCCAGAGCGCGTAAAAGCTGAGTAACAAATTGCAGTTTCAACGAGCAAAGCCAGACTCGGCTCTCAGCTCTCTCCTAAAACTCCTTTTAACCAAGCTTAGCTTCTTAAAGGCCTAACCAACCCTGGCAAAGCAGCATCCTCTCTGCAGGCTAATTCCCCTCGCCCGAAGGCGTATGGAGTGTCCTTATTGCTAAAAAGGATTTTGTCTTCTTCAAAGAAGTTTTATTTTTGGTCCAGAGTACTTTTCTGACTTGTCCAGCTCGCCCTGCACCAGCTTTTTGAAATGCACTATGCTTGGTCACTGATCGTGTTTTAACTTTTTCTTTTCCTGTTTTTATTTTGGTATTAAAGTCGTTGCCTTTATTTGTAAAACTGTTATAAATATATATTATATAAATATATTAAAAAGGAAAATGTTTCAGATGTTTATTTGTATAATTACTTGATCTACAAAAGTGAGAACAAATGAATGTATTCCTGTTTTTGAAGAGAATAATTTTTTTTTCTCTAGGGAGAGGTACAGTGTCTATATTTTGGAGCCTTCCTGAAGGTGGGAAATTGTAAATATTTTTATCTATGAGTCAATGTTAACTAGTTGTTTTAAAATACTTAATAAAATAATCCTTTTCCTGTGGAAGAGAAAGATGGTCTCCCGCATTTTTAAAAGAACTCTCAAGGGTGTGATATGGCCGCCTTCTGCCCTCCCCTCTTGGCTGAAAGCAACAACTAGTTAATCTTGGTGTGATTTCATTCAGCTTTTCCCATGCCTGTATTCACACAGAATAAGCTTAGTCAATTTCGTAGGTAAATATTTGTTCAGCTGTTTTTTTAGACTAACCTTAGCCAGAGGCTTACTGTCAGCCTGTGCCTCTTTCCAGAGTTAAGCAAAAAGCCTATTTTTTCCCCCAGTCTGCTTTTGTCATGGTCCTTAAAACTTGACAGAAAATCAAAGTACGGAATCGTGGGCTTCAGTGTCTGGGGAGCTTGCTGGAGGGGGGCAGCACACTGAGGGAAGATTTAATGGATTACAATGCAATAATAATTGCCGCTGGGGATAGCACCTCTACCAAGGCGACTTTTTCGAGTCTAGCACGGTCTAATGGGTTTGCCATATCCTGTCCAATTGCCGCTGAAAGCAACATTCCATGATTAGTTTCTACATCCTTCCTGGACTTCCTCTCATTGGGTGTGTTTGTGCGTGAATGAATATTGGTGTTCCTTAGTCAAGCGCTTATGAAAAAAAAAAAATTCCATGGGAAAAGAAGTGGGAAATGACCCGGTAGAGTGAGCGTTTCTGCCTGTCCCCTTCTCCGTCTCAGACGTGTCCTGATGTTTCCTGATGGCCAGCGCCTGGCTCGCCACGCTCCAGATCCCAAAGCATCTTCCAGAACCCTCTGGCTGTCTGGAGCCCATGCAGGGAAACTGCCCCCAGGGAGTTCTCAGCCAGGCAGAGACACCACCTGCCCTCCGTGTCTGTTTGCTTCAAATGTCACCTTCTCTCTCTGCTGCTGAGCCAGCAGGCGACAGGGAGCATCGCCTGGCTTGTGTGAGGTGCCCGCAGGCAGCCTGGTGTCATGGGAGGAGCCCTGGACCAGGAGTCAGGAGATGAGCTGGTGGTCTTATCAATGAACCGGTAGTCTTGGCATCGCCCCCTCCACACCTGTTTGTGGTTCAATAAAAAAGGATTCTGAGCCCCCCTCACATGTCCTACGGCAGGCAGACAGCCATGGGTAAAGGCCGTCTTTCTCCCAGCAGCTTAGGGCCTGGCCCTCAGGGTCTCCTGCCTGTTAAGCTCCTGAATTCCTCCATGAATTGCTAAGCTTTTCTGGCTAGACTTTATGGGTAAAAAACCTAAACAAATCAAGTGTATCCAGGGGATGGAGCACTGGGTTGAAATCAAGGCCAGGCCTTTTGGCCGGCTCCCCCCTCTCCTCCCTGGGCCGAGACTCAAGGAGTAGCTGTGGAGACAGAGCGAAGTGGTGCAGCACCCTGAACTAAAAAGGGTTTGGGGGTTCCACACAGCCTCAGCCCAGAATCCCATGACTGGAGCCTATGGAGCACCCCTCAAAGCAGCAGCCCTCCCTCTGCCTCCTTTTCTGCTTCCAGTTTGCCCTTGATCTTCTTTCTAGGTCGGTTCCAGCAGGTTCCAAGTGGTTTGGAGGGAGATGTGGAGGAGGGGTTCGCAACCCAGTCTCTGGCCCCTTGGGGACAAACAGGACCTCTGTTAACCAAGGGGTGTGTGTGAGTGGGAGGGGCTGAAGCGCTGGCTTTGGGGCCGAGGAGAGGTGGCCAGAGGTAGGGGGAGCGGACACTTGCGATCCAGCCGCCTTCAGACAGGGCGTGAGCCTCCGGCCAGCCGGGATGGTCTCACCCAGCGCTGACCTGCCTCGCCTGTTGACACAACGTCACGTTTCCGACTGCAGCCCTTTCATGTGCGGCCCGCGGCTAAATGCGGCTGCCGGTTCCTGGAAGCAGACGTGCCTGGCACCGCGTCAGCAGAAACCTGATCCCCGGAGAAGCTTGGCACGGCCGCGGGCTCGCTCGGCCCCCAGAATAGGACCTGGCATCGGGCGCCGGGCAGCCCCCCTTCGCGCCCCGCGGGAGGGAATCCGAGCGCTCTCCCAGGGTTGGGGGGGAGGGAAGGCTTGCTGGGGGCCGGGCGGGGTGGAGCTGGATTTAGGCAGGGCATTGGAAAAAGAGCCTAATTAACTAGAAGCTAGAAGCTTCCCACGGGTCATGGCTCATTAATGAAGCCTAACAACCTAGAAGGACCATTACGGGTACTAGTATAATTTACATTTTGGAGATAGATAAAGGCAGGCTCAGAGAGGGGAGTTAACTGGCCCAAGGTCACACAGCTTCTGAGTCACTAAACCATGAGTAGAATGGTGGATATGTTGGTTTCTGCCTCTTAATTGGATCCGAGGGGAAGGCTTTCAGAATCTGGTGGCGCACAGTAGTAGTAATACCAATACCAATACTAGCAGCAGCTTGTAGCACTTATTATTTGCCAGGCACTCGTCAAAGCACTCCATATACAAAAACTTAATTTTCACAGCAACTCCATGAGGTAGGTTTAATTATTATTCTCCTTACATGGTTAACAAAATGTAGGCAAGGAGAGGCTAAGTAACTTGCCTAAAGCCACACAGCTCCGGTGGTGAATTGGAATTTAAACTTTGGCAATTTGGCTCCAGAGTCTATGCGCTTAACTACAAAACCCCATTGCCCTTCCTGTTAAATAATAGTAATGGTAATCATAAAAATAATAATAGTAAAAGTGTAATAATTGCCTCAGTTACTACCATATTTTGAGTGCTCTCCTGAAGCCAGGCACTATATTAGGTAGTTTATGTGAACTATCTCTACTTCCTATAGCGACTGAGAAGGGTAGGTATTTAATAAGAGGTGAAAAACCTGGAGCTCAGAGAGGAGAAATCTGAGCCTCATCAGAGGTTACACATCGTGTGAAGGACAGAGCTAGGCCCTTTCTCTGGTACAGAGCTGCTTCTAAACTGAGCTGCTGTGACGTTGGGCTTGGGTATGCATTATCTCATTTAATCCTCAAAATAGCCCCATGGAATAGGTACTATGATCCCCAGTGGGCAGAGGAGATAACTGAAGCTCAGGGTAAAGTTATTCGCCCGACTCTTTATTTGCTTCCTGACAAATGTCCCCACATACCATCCTGCAGCCAAAAATGGGCCCATTCTCTAATTAAAGAACTAACCCTGACGGACTACTGGAGCTTGGTGCGGGCTGGGCACTTAGGTTGACTACGCTGAGAACCAGAATCTGGGTTTGAGGAAATTCTATTTCAAATGTTCTGGGGTGGGAGGAGGGACCACTCCTTCCCTCACATCTCTCTTAAGGTTAGGAGAGGGGCAGGTAGAGGGGCCTGGGACAGTAGTTACCTATGGACCACTTGGGACGAGGCACTTCTGCTGGACGGAGGGAGGGAGGCTGGGACCGAGTTCCCAGCTCTCTTGCTGGAATGGAGGCTGGAAGGCTTGGAGACCAGGCCACTGCAGCTCCTTCTGTCCCTTGCAGGTTCCTGCAGCCCACACACACCCTGGCCCATCTCTACAGCCCTTGGTCAGCTCCCCAGTACGTGGCTGGTGAGCAGTAAGCAAGAGGTCTCTTCTCTGTGCGGAAGCGGGGTCAGAATCTCAGGCTGGAGCTTGCCGGGCTGCCAGGTTTCTCCTCAGGCCTCTGGAGCCCCTTCAAGGCTCCAAGAGACAGACCGCGCTGAGTTCCCAAGTGGTTGCATATAAAGACTCTGTGTTAACGGGACCGGCATGTTCCCCAGAGACCCAGAACTCCCCAGAGTGCCACATGGCATGGAGGGAGGGCAGGCTCTGGGCTTCTCACCCCCTCTTTAGCTGGAGCAGCTTCCTGTTTCTCTGTCCTAAATATTGTAAAGGTTTGTTTAAGCAAGAATTCCATTGCTAAAAAACATCACAGAATGTTTGGAAGGCACCAAACTACAGCCCGTTCCTCAGGCACGGCCTTCACCTCACCTACCTCTTCCTCTGGGTTCCAGAGGGAGGCTGAGGCCACTCAAAGCCAAATCCCCCCTTCGG
>NW_020173397.1:1955259-1955694 GCF_003031525.2 Neophocaena asiaeorientalis asiaeorientalis | reverse complement strand
CCCCCCCCCCCCCAATTATCCCAAGCCATCTGTCTGGCCCGACTGCCACAGCAGAACATGAGCTGGGTGAAGCCTCTCCCACTGGCTATGCAAGCCACCGACACGCTGGTCCATCCAGTCTTGTGATGTGGCTGGATTGGGGCCCAGGAGGTTTCTTCCGCTCTACACGGGGCCCTCAGGGAATGAGTCACCAGCCTGCTAGACAGGTGGGGGCTTGGCCTCAGGCTGTGGCCAAAGTGATGGGGACAGCCATCCTCGGCTACTGCTAAGAGCCCTGCTATTCCACCCTGCACCTACCTGTAAGAGGGTGAAAGGGAAGACACCTGTGCTTATTTATTTGTTTGAAGCGCAAATACGGTTCTTTTGGAAACCACATTATGGTATATGGAGGTAGGGATCTCTGGGGAATTCAACTGGGGGAAAAAGGAGGGGAAA